>NW_019416536.1:1020822-1245198 GCF_000390285.2 Anoplophora glabripennis | reverse complement strand
TATATATATAAGATACAAATATGCATTTGATGTTTTATATTAAAGTTCCGCTCCTACAAAAAACCTATTCAATATTTGCTCGATAATTGTTATGTTGTAAATATTTGTAGTTTGTTAAATTAAGGTTCTTTTTATCTCTGATATTCCAGTATTTTCTAAGAGGAGGATTTTATTGAAATAGAGACCGAAATTTTGATTTTTTACAAATTCATGTGTAATCATGTGTCAAAGAAACATATAACATTGCTTTTAAGGAACATTACGGCAATTACCTGCATTTTCTGAAGGATCCACTGCATTTTCGAAATAAATGTAATCTGTATCTCCTAAAATAATTTGGTTGAGATAGTTTGGAACAGGGCCAAGCACTACAGAATAACCTGAAATAAAGTGAAATATGGACTAGTATGTAGTAAGGGGGGGGGGGGGTCAATTAGGTCGATTTTCGGTCCCCTTCCTTTTGTCCAAAGAAAAGGAAAACATTTTTGTTTATTTATATCCAATAACTAATCGATTCCACCCCAAACGGGACCTCCCCCCTCCTTCCTAGTCAGGATCAAGGTCAATTAGAGGTCAGATTTATAAAAAGTGCATTAAATCAAAGTATCTCGGAGTTTAGGTTTTCTGCGTGGCTAGTTTGTCTGTATTAGGCTATTTTAAGGTTCTTTCAAGGTCATTTCAATGGATTTGTTGTTGGATATAAACAATAAAAGAAAATTTCTTTTTTTTTTTGGCCTAAAATGAAGGGACCTCTTAACCGACTTAATTGACCCTCCACTTTAACAAACAGAAAAAAAACCCTAAGTACTCCAACAATGTTTACATCTTTTGTGGGTTGTACCTACTATGTCGTACCCAATTTTTGTCATATTTGTTTCTAACTGGATTAAATTTTCAAAAACCCTCTTCAAAAAACTGTTACAAATTCACTGAAAATAACGCATAAAAACGCCCCCTTAAGGCATTTAAATGTGCCTATACTGCTACTTTTCGATAAAAGTTCAATACTCTCCCGAAAGAAACATGTATCGGAATAGGTGAAAATCTATCCATTATGTACCTAAATACCTTCCAAGCGATTTCCTAAATATCCGTCGGTGTAAGGTAGCGGTAATAGTCGACCCATTACAGTAAATTCTCCTATATAGCGGATCTGCTGACTAGTTGGTTCTCAACGTCTTGTACTTTTCCCGGGGCAATCGCCTTAATAATCGAATCCTTTTATTGAACTATACAGTTCGCCGATTATTAGGGTTGTTCAAAATCGTTCTTGTCAATTATATCCTCACTTTTGCCAATCGTTTGTAATAATTTCCTATGACCTAATGATATTGTCACCTAAACTGATGTTTATTTTATTCCGATAATTTAATTAACTTTATCGATTTAAGTGTGATGTTCAAACAATTTCGTGATTGGTTAATGTAAATTTCATTAGCTAATAATTATTGTAGTGTCCATTAACATTTGCAATTGATTGTTTGTTCTGTTTCTACATTGATTGCCCTGTAAATTGTGCAGCCGATATGTATGTATTTGCAATTAAGGTGGACTTATGGAATCACTTATGACTTTATGGAATCACTATACAGGGTGTCTGCTTCCTCTTTGTCTGTTTTATAATCCTACATACGTCAGATACGTTGAATGAACAAGAGAATTGTTATAACACTCATCTTTGCCCACAAATTAAAATTTACGGTTCGTATTTTGCTATAAAATTGCGGACATGTGCGTAAAGCAAACATTTAATTGTCAATAACATCCAATACGTCATTAATAAATATAAAAAAAATTGAGGAAACAGAAAAAATTTTTTTAGTGATTCTTGAACAGCTGTTTTGGAAAATCAACGACTACTTGTAGATAAATATTGCGAAAAATACCAATGTTTATAGAATTTTTTTAAACTCAATACATGACCATGAAACCTGTAAATTTCCTGAATTTTCAAAGTTTTATAAAAAAATTAAGGAGCAGGTTATTGCTCCTTAAACATCAATTAATGGTGATCAGGATGAAACAAAAATGTTTTGCGCTATTTTTCTCACAATTTCGCGTTAAATATCAAATATCGAAAAAAAAAAAATTCAACTTTAATAAGTATTTCAAATGTCGAAAAAAATTTTTTTTAAATTAAAAAACAATTTTTGTAATTTTAGAAAAAAAAATTATTTTTCGACATTTGATAAGTATTCAATGAGAAATTGTGAAAAATATAACGCAAAAAAAATTTTGAAAAATTTGGAAATTTTTCTTATCCCTTAATTTTTTTACCGAGTATTAAACAGAAGGAGTCCTATAGTAGCATCATATTCGATGCAATCATTGTCTGTCAAGGGATCCAGTACAGTACGGTTTTAAGGGGTTTAAAAATGTATTGAATTTTCAACCCTCCGCAACCCCTGCAATTCATCAAAAACCACCCTTTTCTATGTCGACCCCCAACGATGAACTCTGTATCCCTCCCCCCACTTTCGAGGGCGCTGATTACGAACATGATGATCACGAACCTCCCCAACCCCCGCAAAACCTTAAAACTTTTTTATTACTCACTTATTTAACACATACCTGCTTTATTTTGAAACACTTTCAACTCTTGGTCCCAGTCGAAAAACCGCAGCACGCACAATCCATTTTCAAAGTACACAACCATCACTTGACATTTACCCTCAGTGTTTCTCCTGCCAAATATTTTCAAATCGTGAGGAAAGTGGGATACAGATTTGTAGTAATGCAGAAAGTAGGCTTGCCCTAAAAATGAAACTGTTATAAAAAAATTCCCAGGTATTGAAAGAGTATTTACCTCGGAGGGAATTTTCCACCTCAGTAGACATTCCCTGTAATCTTTTATAGCTTTCTTCGAAATTATTAAGGACGTTTAAAGTTGAGATGTTTTTCAATAGATCAGTTACGTTTACTCCTTGGTATAAATCTTTGATGACTACATTCTTTGCCGTTATGTTACCGTAAAAGTGAACTTCAGATTTGAGTATGTTGTCTCCAGTTTTAAACACCTGCAAATATTTTTAAAATTTAACAGAAAATAGTAGTTTCTCCACTTATTATTGTGTTAAAATTTGGTTTTTGCAAGAAATTATTTTTCATAATCTGTAAAAACAAAGTACGCCCCTGGAATGTACGATTGCCTCACGGACCTCACTAATAATACGACTTAAAATCATACAGGGTGATTCAGTCATAATGTCATTAATTTTAAGGGAAGATAGGGAAAAATGATTAGAATTCGGATAAGCGATTAAAAAAAAATAAAATGCATATTTGCTGTGAAACAAAATTTTTCGAATTATTATTATTTAAACACCTTTGCTGCAGCGGTATTCACACTTCTTGAACATTCTCCATATAAAACCACCATTCCTCATACTGCGATCGACCGACACGCGAAACAGTCCGAAATAAACTGCGGATTGTATTGCATTCTGCATACATTCTACATATCCCCTCTTCATAAGTATGACTGAATAACCCTGTATATCATAACACTCGCCTAGCAGAAATAGCTTCCCAAAAGGGTCTAAGCAAACATTTACCGATTTATTCGAAATTATTTGGAGTCCTTTGTGTCGCAACGATGCGCGCATTCAAGTCGGAACAGATTACTAATTGTATTTACTTAATTTGCATGTAATAGTTCCCTCTCGACAAGATATGATCCCCAAGTTTGCCCATGCATAATTTACCTGATTATGAGCAAGTTCCGCGATATCGACGTCGTTAACTAAGCCAGTAATCTTCAGGGCTTTAAATATTACTCCTTCCACGTTGTCTGCCATGAACATTTTTCTCCCGGTTACGCTTTGCGGCAGGTCCCTTAGCATCACCGTGTCCTCGTCGAACTTTCGCCCATTCAGCAGACCTTGCAAACTGCAAACAAGAGTACGTGGAGTGTTTGTAAGTTAAAAATTTTTTAACACGACATAAAACCCCAAGAAAAGTAAGAACGTTCTTTAAATGATTTTTTTCAATACTGAGAAGTAACGAACGTAAAAAGTGGCGTTTTAATTGAGAGAAGGGCCTGTTTAAAAATGTTTGCAGTTATCACCACTGTTTTCATTCACGCAAGCTATCGCTCGGTGTATCCATCATTGTGCATGCTGTTACCAGGGAGTGTTATCCCCTATTAATAGTATTTACCTCAATCCATTTGAAAATGTGACGTTTTGGAGCTGCTTATTTCCAGAAATTTCGAATGGACCTTTCGTAAGTACTCCGTTCTTTATCCAGTTCAAAACGTCCACATTTTTTACCATTATGTTGCTACTGACTAATAAATTATCAATACCAAGACTGTTGATTTTTTTGCGACCAGTAATAAGGTTCATTTTGTCGTATCTCATAACGTCGTATTCCAAATCGAGATCGTTTACCCGATACTGACCTTGAGCATCTAAAAAAAATTTTAAGTTAACACAATGGACAAATATTTGGCTACAATCGACTTACCTGCTACGCGACATGTTTCTAGATACACAGGGCGTTCAAAAAGCTGGTCGTCGTTCAGTAAAACTGTTTCTACGAATTTCTGCATATTAATTCCATTTATTTCTCCGTCCAAGTTGAGTTTAGGTGTAGAGACGGTTTCGAAAAATAGCACGTCTTCCGAAAACTCCATATTTGCCGTTACGGTTTGGTTTTTGGTCTTACTGAAGTAATTGTCTCTTATAAGTTCCAAATTTAAACCATTTATTTGTCCCTGCAAGAGAATTATCCAATCACTAATTGATACAAATGTGCACTGAAAAAAAGGTATGTGGATCAAGTGAGCAGATAGTTTTAAATGAAATTATTTGCCGTAAACGTTATTTTATTCTATTCAAATGTATATACTTTCGTCAAACTATGTGAATTATTTGCTGTAACCTATAATTTTTCTTGGAATTTATATTATTTGTAAATATACAGGTATAATTTAATTCAAATCTTTTATAGTTTTGAAATTTATTATCTCGGACTTTAGCTACAATATCTACAGTTCATTATAAACTGCAAACATATTTGTTTCAAAACTACCAGTTCCTTAAAATATATCTATATATTTATTTAAAATTTAGTATTAATGTAGGAATTATTCAAGACAAATGTAGCATATTATAATCAAACTTATCCTTTCTTGAAAGAAAATTGTAGCAGGTCACAGAATGTCGTAGGTTGGAAGTAGCACGATAGATGGAGCCACTTACGCTCTGTGTATACACATCTTGTGAGTATCGACACTACAGCAACTGGATCGTTCTAACAACATAATGATGAGGACCATTAGTAAGTCCCAAACCGACCTATGTTTCGTTGTTTAATCTTACGGACGATCCTAGCTGTTGTACTAGGTATTTTTTATTACTGAGAAATATTTATATCCAAATATATTCTTAAAATAAGTATATGCAATCATTTGACAAAACTATTCAATTTTGTATTATTGTACAAGGTGTATACATTTTCGTTGTAATATTATGTACTATTAAATTATTGCTGCACAATACAATGTATATTTCAAATGAAAATATTGGCTGAAATATACAATTCTATAACTAAAAAATTAGAACTTTAATGACATTCAATTAGAACAGATTTTTATGGTGGTTTCAAATGCGTTCATCGCGACACATTTGTCGCTTTGTGTGACCAGAGCTTTAAGGCTTTGTATAAGTATTGTCTTTGTAATACCTTTTTACTATTAAGGAAAAATTTATGACGTAGTTTTATTATTTTGAGATTATTAGCATTTACTTGTTCCTACAAAAGAGTTGTGGAATTTTTGAGGAACTTAAAACGAAAACAGAGCTTTGGATAATATTATGTTATAATAGTTCTCTATAAGCAGTTTGAACGACGTATTTGTCGCTTTGTGTGATGACAGCTTTAGAACGATGTACATTTTCTGTATTAATAAGAAAAAAATTGTCCTTACCGACACTGTCAAGTTATTATTAAATGTAAGGCTATGTTTAAATTTGATGTATCCATTATATTTAAAGGGTTTGTCTCTAAACCATATAACATCCTCTAGAGTTTCGACATCAAATCCATTAAATTGTGAAACTTGTGGACCTTTATCAAAATATGCGTTACCTATAAAAAATATATTTTGATATGTAAAAGATTCCTTCATTTTTTGTTTGTTTCGTTTTTGTTTGTTTATTTTTATTTATTCAAATATTGTCGATCACATTTTCAAAATTAAAATAAACTTACCTTCAATAATGAGGCTTTCCGAACTTGAATTTTCTGACATGAAATCGCATAAATCTGAAACAGCAAAACCATTTAAGAAGCCTTCGAGAGTAGCTTCGCCTTCCACCACAAGAGTTTCATCGAAAATTTTCTCATCTGTAAGTGACTGTGGACTCTCTTTATTATTTTGGAAAATGTTATCTAAATCCAAATGGTCGATATGTCCACCCAACTCTATGTCGCTACTATTTACAATGATTTCGTCTAAAAAAATGAACTGTTGAAAAAAGTCCCAACTTGCGCAAGAACTTACTGAAAGTGACAGTCTCAAAATCAAACGGTTCATCCACTTTGATGGTGTTGTATTCAAAGTCCGTTAAATTTACATCATTGATGATATTACTGTCGACAAAAACGGCCCCAAACACTTTTATTGTGTCAAATTCTTGGCTTCCATCAATAAAGTACGACCCATTTTCAAACTTCTTACTAACAGTAAAATTGTTCTTTTCCACACCGTTACAACTGTCAGTAAAGTGAATGTTACTGATGGCAACTTCTTTGTCGATGTACAAATCACCAGCAAGTTTTATGTCGTGCTTCATATGGTTCATGAAATCGAAGCTGTTTTTCGCTTTGAGGTTTTCGATGGTTAGACTCTTCAGTGTCTTATGACTGAAAATTTTGAACGCTGTGTCTACTGTCGCGACGTCTTTCAGAAGTTCTGAAATGTTCAGGTCGTTTACGAATCCATTTATGTTAAGATTATTGGCCTTTAGCATATCGCAGGCTAGATTGTTGAACGTCATTGTGCTGTTTATAGTTTGTTTTCCAGGGGTTATAGTGTCGTTCCAATTATGTGAACCAAGCTTTACGTTGACACTTTTTATTCTAAAAAGGAAAATAGAAATATCAAAATATTTTGATGTCGTTTCATTACAATTTGAGTTTTTCTGAAAATTGATTGTCTCGCCATCGAATTATTTTGATCAAACGTACAATTTTAGAACCAATTCTGCTTTTCTTTAAGTATTTGACAGAAAAAATCTAAATTTAAATCTGAAAACAATGTACAGAGAGGAGTGTAAACGTGCAAGTAAGTCCAAAACGCTGTCATTTTTGTAAAAATAAATTTTATTTTATGAAAAATGCTGGACAAAACATCAGATTATATTACCAATAGATGTGTACAGAAAGCATTCATTTCATTTGTGTGATATTATAAGCCAATTGTATCTTTTTTATTACAAGGGGAAACAGAGGACAAGTCTTAATTTGTGCGTCAAAAGTTAGGATGAGATGAGATAACCTTCAAAATAACTTATCTCAAAAACGGTAGATCCTCGCGGCATGCCGGTTTATACAGGGTGAGTCAAAAAAATTTGGGAATAGATGCGTCATGAAAAATGGAGTCAGTATCGTAAAAAAACTTTTGTAGATATAATAGTTTCCGAGAAAAAAATATTGAAGTTGTAGGACTTTCAACCATTACATAGCTGGACAACAGTAGTCTCTAACGTCATTCGGAATACGCGAGGAGAGCTACGTGACCTCAACGACTCCGAATACTGAAATTCGATTTTACAATTGTCGTTGCGATAGTGTTTACATCAGTTTTTTAGTAGTTACTGTCAAGAATGGCTTGCAAGTATAGCAACTAGAAGTTGCTAATTTATGGTGAAGTAAGACAACAATTGTATTATGGTGAAGCAGGAAAACATTTGTGTTAGTTCGTAGAAACTGAGTAAGACGGACCCAAATGTATTTATACGTCGGTGGACAAAATTTTGAACAGTTGTAACATCAATTGTCAAATTATTTAATTAATTAAAACCGCAAATTAATTTTATTAATTAGTAATAACAATAACAGCAATGCAGTTGAGTTTGCTGATATAAAATAGGTGCTATAAAATTATATTTATTTCGTTCTTTGCGAAGTTTTTTCAAGTTTTTGCCGCCATGTCGGTTACATTGTGCGCGGTCAGGTTTTACAGTGGACCAGTTTCCAGTGGCGTGCAGAAGTATATTTTTAAATCATTTTTTATCTGCCCTTTTTGATTTTTTCTTTATAAAATTGTATTTTTATTTTTTTTTGGAAGTTCTGAATCACCTTTTATAAAGCCTTTACTGTTATTTTTTAAATATATAATAATATATTACTTACATTTGCAAATATGATGGCTGGAACACTTTATATGATACATTTTAATAAAAGTTTAATTTTACCTCACATTTTCTCCAGTTTTTCTAGGAAAAAAACCGATTTTCATTGTTTTATAATTGAGTATGAGTTTTCAGTATTACATATGTTGTAGTACGCATACCTTATTGTGACATTACTTTCCTACTGCTTATTTAAAATGACAAATACGACTAAAAAACAGTCACGCATTCGTCTACAAAGTCTTAATATAGTTGAGATCCGTTGCACTTTGATTTTGAAAACAATTGCACTGGACGGGATGACGACTAGGAAATCAGCTGTTTCACTTCAATGTTTTTCTCTAGGACAGTGGTTTTTCTTGCCATGCAACAAATGTTCTTTTTTTAAGGTAAAAAACTCCAGCAACAAAATCAAATTGAAAAAAAAACTAATAACTTTTGGTTTTGGGTAAATATTGATAGTCCACAACCCAAAATCTTTTTCTACCATTGAAATGACGTGCAATATGAGTCGCATCCTTTACTGGACACCTTTTATAATCGAAACATCGATAAATTTTGTACATTGTTTTCTGTTGTAGGACGAATAAAATGACATATACTCACCCCTTCTCCGCAACCACCCTTTCCACGTAATGCCTTCCACTTACTACCTGATCGCCGTCCAGTCTCAGCGCATTCTTCTCCAATCCAACCATATCAATACCGTTCACTCTAAAAACTTCCGTATCGCCGGTAATCTCCAAATAGCCCGGGAATTGCTTCCAGCCCCGTATGATTTGAGCCTGTTTTACCCCATTTACCACCCAAGAGCTCGGGTCGATATTATTAATTCTCTCGGCAAATACTCCTTCGACGTTTATGTGTTGGGCGAAGTTCAAGTGAATGGGTATTTCAGTATCAGTTAATTTCAGGCCTTGTTGTAGGACTCGCAGTGCACCGGCTCCGTCTGCGGCGACGACGTCGTTGGTTTTTACTGTTCCTCCCGCTATAACCTCGCCCGTAATCCTTATGTCATCATTTAAGTCGAGACTGGCGTCGACAGTAACGCGCGGATTCATGGTATCGAATACTTTACTTCTTATCTTCCCGCGTATCTGTATGGGATTCAATAATTCTAAATTTTCGAACGACTTCACTCCTGAAATGTATTGTCTCTCTGTGGAATTCCTCTGAAGGATATCGAGTTTTCCGTTCTTGACTGGGATGTTATCCAGATATTTCGAAGCCTTCAGGTTGTTTACGACCAGTTCCTCGGCGAATTTGACGTCTTTATTTACGCGACGCTTTCCGGGAGTGATGGCGACGAAGTCGTCCAAAAGTTTCCTGTTGGATAATGTGTTTGCGTCTAAATTGTCAGCTTCGATTTTGTTGAAGCTATACTTTTTGGTGATATTCTGAGTTCCGCTTACTTTCAAAGCGTACTTTTCCAGTGTCGCTAAATCCACGTCGTTGACAAGATCTATTATTGTTAGATTCTTCACATTTAATTCTTTCAGTTTATTTATATTTTTAGTATTTTGTGCTGAGGTGTTAGCTAGATTCAAAAATTCAGACACTAGTTGGTTTATTTCAACATTTGTAACACTAAAATCCTGGAAATTTTGATCTCCTTTACTTAACAGTGTGTTACTTTTGCTTATTGTCATGTTGTTAATGTTCTTTTCAACATTAAACCCAGATAAAAATTCTACCACTCCATCCACAAGTAAGTTATCAACGTTTGCAAGTCCAGATTTATGTAATGCACTGTCTGTTGGAAAACCGTTGATAGTTTGAGGAGAAATTGTGTCTTCTAAACTCAAAATAGTGAATTCCATCGAATCAGTCTCAAATCCTTTATCAATATCCAAAACATTCTCAAAGAGGTCTCTTTCGAAGTCGTTGATGGAGTCAGTTTGGATCGATGTTACAAACGCATCTTTATTTAGAATTAGTTGATTTACTCTTATATCCCTGTCTATTACTTCTTCCTCTTTGTCTTTCATTTTAAATAATTCACTTAACTTAGCTTCGATGTCATCTAATTCTTTCATATAGAACTCAACTAATCCTTCTACCTTCTGATTTTCAAAATTTTCTGATTTGTTTTGAGATGCCTATACATGAATAAAAGGTTTAAACACCTAAAGTGTAATCCAGCAGTCTCCAACACCGTGTCTCATTTTAATCGATCACCCCGAATAACTTTGCTGGATGACCTCCAATTGAAAAACTTCCAGAACAAAAGTTGTACGATAATGACCTTCGTTTTGACCTAGAGATCAAACGTAGGGGTCATATAAAGGTCAACTTCAGAATTTCAAATAGAAACCCCATCTAGAAAAGCAAAGAGCAGGCAATTCTACGTTCAGAGATGATCTTAGGTCAGATTGGCCCCAAAGGGGCCCTTTGAAGGTCAAATTAACTGAATGACCCCTAAATTTGACCCTAGGGCTCAAGGTCAGAGTCACAATTAGCCCATAAATCATGATCACGGTAGTTTACACGGAATTTGCCACAAAAAATAAGCTATCTATGCCATAAAATGTAAACATTTCAATCGGAACGCTAATTAGACCTTCAGAAGGCTCCTAGGGGTCAATCCGACCCAGGATCAAATATCTCCGAATGTAGAATTTCATGTCTTTCCATTTCTGGATAAACCAAATGGGGTTTCCATTTGAAATTCTGAAGTTGACCTCTGGGTTAAAACCAAGGTCATTACCGTACGACTCCCTTAGAAACCTCACAACTTTTGTTCTGGAAGTCATCCTGCAAAGTTATTCGGAGTGATCGATTAAAATGGGACACGGTGTATGTCTACGACTAAAGTAAAAATGTTGGGGACCACTGCAGTAGATACTTGGGGAATATTATATTATTTTTTTATCATTTGTACCGATATGAAACCCTTACCACTGGAATGTCGCCCCTTGGTGAAGCTTCTAAAATATCGGTTTCATCCATGCCTTCGATACTTTTTTTCTTATCTAGGCACCACATAAGCATTTCTTTGTAAACGGTTTTCAGCTCATTTCTTGAGGAGAAACCGATTTCAAAAACATTAACCGAGCTTCCTTTGTTTTGTTCGTTTACAATCACTGAAATAAACACATACACATGTATACGGGGCGTTTCTAAATGACCGTCATTTAAAAAAAAGTAATCGATATTTCAAAACCCCTATTATTTTTTTTACATAGCACGCAAACCGGTTTTAAGCATCTTGTCATGCCCGTGAATCCAAATATAGCAATTTGGATGTAATAAAATGGATAATATTAAACGAACGAAAAATGTGGAAAGATATCCGACAGACACGGGCAACAAATGCGATTAATCCAAAGTATATACGTCGAAAACATCCTACTCAACGTTAAAAGATAATATTGCTGAAATATTTTCAAGTTCATTTTTTTATACACTTCATTTCCCACGGGGAAAGTTCAAAGGTCAACGCGAGGGCAACCGAATAGGCTCATTTATGTCCGTCGAGCCACTTTGAAGTCTTCGCAAGAAAATATAAAAGCAGATTACTTGAAATGTTTCAAATTCCAATCGGCATATTTTTATTGTTAAGGACTACCCACGAGATATACTTCATTCTGTTCGTATAAGGGCTGTCCGAATGTAGCTGACGCTGTTTTTCCCGTTTGTTGTGTACAACAATTTTAATGCTTTTAGCTATACAGAGTGATTCTTAAGTTGAGTAATATTTTTTATAAAGTATAATGGTATATTACGTAACAAGAGCGGTAACTAGGTTCTTATTGCACGAGTTTGAAGATTATGTCTTGTGCTTAATTTTGCAACCGAAGATTTACCAACGGAAAAGCCTAGGGCAAAGTATGAAAAGGAATACAATAGTTTCACGTATTGGTGTGTGGCAAAAAAAGCACCAAGCCATTAATGATAACAGTCTAATCAATTATTTCGCTGACAATTTTAAAACCAAAAGACCTTTATCACTTTGGTGCTACCACTCAGTTGGATACAAGGCTAGAAAATTCAGCGTATTAGTAGAGCAGGCGTAGATTCTTTATGGAAGAATTGGATGACCATTTTTTGATGATGAAGGTAGGATTTGTTCTATTGTTTGTTAAGATTTAACTTAGTCTCAAACACAAGAACACGAAAAAAGTTTTAAATACATTTTTATTGTTTCAGGTTGCCTCAGTCAAAGTATTATCGTGCCTGTCGTCGAGAAGAGTTAACCAAAGTGATTTTAAATGACATCAAACAACAGGATAATATGCTTGTAATTCAGTAACACACAAGGTTATGAAGAAGAATATTTCACCAAAAATATGTCATTGAGATCTTCGTACGTAACACAGAACTGACTGTTTCTATTCTGTAAAGGAAAGTGGTACCAACCAAGTTGTTGGAAGACGCCAGAGGAGATCTCATGACTTTGAAATGTCACGGTGGATATAAAAAATATGATACATCTTTGGAATCGCCCTGTAGAATAATTATACACCTCCCCTTCTACCACAGCAGTATTTCCCATCAAGCCTAGCTGACAGTTCGATTGATGACTGGGGGGGGGTCATTATTTTTTCAATAATATACTAAATAATGCCTGTTTTTCCTTCTGAAACTTTTTACACGCTTTTTACGACTTTTTTTATTTCGCTGTTTATCCTCATCCAGTTAATAATAAATGGGCTTATGCCGCGCGCCCCTGTAGGATTCACGTACTTACCAGCAAGGCTTTTATCTCGATATTCGTAAAAGTGCATCGCCTTTATGGGGCTTAACGTCGCCTCATCTTTGGATTCAATTTGGCTTTCGACAAAATGCCATCCATTGTAGTGAAAACATTTAATACCGTTGGTGGTCGCAGCAAAAAGTACGACTTCGCCCCCTTTCACCTGAAACGAAATTAATTTCAGACAAATCGAAGGTTGCAGTCGCGTGAAGTTAACGAAATTTGGCTTTAAAGTTTGGATTTTATTATGTTTGATCAGCAGTGATTAACTAAAACATGTGTTTTTATTAAATTGGGTCATTTTTTAAAAAACCACTTCCCCAATAACTACGCCACTGGAGCGTATTTTGGAATAAGTTATCCATGAAAAAATAGTCCCTACTAAAACATGTCATCCCCCAAATTTTATCACCCGATCTTTTATGCCAGTAAAGCTACAGGAAAAATAATATAAATATTTGAAACATTAACACCCTGTGTAACCGCATGACCATCACAAGAATCTTGTTCCGCTCGTAGTGTCGCACTGTGCGCATCCTTTATTTCAAGGCGGCGCTGCACAATGAAACAAATGGTTAACGTAAATCAGAGTCCCGGCTCCCACAATCGTATGTATTTTGAGCTTTTGTGTACTGTTCTGATGCTGCTAATTGCCCAATTAGGTGTGTAAAATTGACAGTCCGCTGAATTAGCCTAGTGATATACGTAATGGGAAATATTCGGCGCAATACGTGAAACAAAAGATGAATTTAGCATAACATTACACACGGTGTGCTACAATTATCATTGGATGTAGCAAGTATTAATGTCTTTATATCCATAGTAATCAATTCTTGTATTCTCTTGTCAACTCTCTCCAAGGGTTCAAATTTTCGAAAAATGGTTGAAAAGTTGCACCTGTGTTAGTAATTTGTCATATGTACTTTTTTCCAGTTTCAAATTATAGCCGCTAAGGGATTAACATTTCATTAAGGTTTTTGGGAAACATATACTTTTTAGCTGTAGACTCACCGCTACCATTTGTGCCACTCCCTTTGAAAACACCCGGTATATTCCAGTTATATGCCTTTCAACAGACTCCCTCTGCCTAAATTTGAAGCCCTGCAATTTTTTTGTACCGACGGGTGGGTGTTCATAAAATGAAATCTTAAATCGAAGCAGGGAAAGGAGTAATACGAATGGAGAAACGGGAAAAATGTGCGAATTTAAAAATCATACCTCGCCTGATAGCCACCATTAAGTTAATTCTTTTAAGAGATAAAACGGGAATAAAAAGCAACTTCGCCTCGATATCCTGCGGTCTCGAGAGAGCTAATAATAGATTGATTTAGTTTGATGGGCCTCATACCTGGTGGATAAAAGAAATGTCCTGGAACTGAAAGCCTAATGGCAAGGAATCGAATCAAAGGAGTTCCGTACTTGGACGATTTCCTCCTAACGCTATTGTCGGGATTGCACTAGAAGGTTGCTTCTATCAAATGGATCCCATATTAATTGTTAGAATCGTATCCACAATATCGGACAATAAATTCAGTTTTGCATCACTCAGTTTGCAACTGTGGGCAGTTTTCTTTGTTGCGATTCAATGAATCAAACAACTCTGTCATGTGTTGTTGTTCGAGATTTATTTCCTTGCATTGGAACATTTACATATTCCCAGTATCATTCATATCACCAGCGTTCATTTTATGACTTTGTCCACGGTATTGTTTCAATCTTCTTAAAAATTTAGCCTCTAGTCTTGGATGTCATGACGTTCCATTAATAGTCATCGGTTGGTCATTGTTTTGCACCACCGGAATCCTCTATGCAAAAGCACACACAAACTTTCCTTGCCGCCAGTATATCCCACATCTTCTGGAACTTTCTATGAACACGTCTAAGAGTAGGTACCGTTTTTTGTTGAACAGTTCTTCATAGCACTACGCCATCTAAGGCTTCTAAATATACTCGCTCCACTCGTATTATCGAACATTTGGGGTAAACTTCTCCCAGTCTATGACAAATCCAAATCCTGTGTCAAAAATCCAATCAAACATCGTTCTAATTCGAGCGCCTCCCATCTTTCAAATCATTAATATAAGTAACTGTTCATCTGCACCGTGTTTAATGTGCAAACAACTTTCTAATTAGCTCTGACGAATGGATACACGAATTTGTGTTGGTCTTGGCTAATGATCCATCAAATTTGCCGGTATGTTAAGCAGATGATGGGTTACAGATAAAACTAGATCGTCGCCTGGAGTGTCGTTGAAAGGTGTATCCCGGCAATATTAATCGCGGTAATTTGTAAATGTAGCTGGAAAGCTTTGGATGACTTTGTCGGGAAATTGCAAAGACGAGTTAAAGAAAGTAATTAGATAAAAAAGTTTGCGTCTCAGGCGTATATAAAATTGGTTATTTCCAAGATAAACTTACTACATCAAAAACTCAGGTGAAGTGGAAAATAGAAAAATTTAAATACCTAAGAGAGCTTAACAAATGATTGGAACAGCTAAATCAGCATTACCAAAACTAAAAATTGGATATAAGTTTAACTCATATGCAAAACCAACCTCATATATTGCATTTGTGAGTTGTTAATGTCTGATGCCATTTTCATAATTTTTCAGTAACTAGCCATCTGAACCATAGTGTAGCTTCATAATCACTACCTTCTTTTTTGATAATTTTATCCGAAAAATATTAATTATCTTGTATGACAATCATCTATTTCAAACGCCTTGTGTTCATAATTGGATGTGATGTCTATTAGTTCAGCATTTCCTCTTACTCTTAGTTTGGTTGTTGCAAAATCTTCATTATTCCTTTAATCATTTTTTGTTTAAGTGAACGGACTTCTTATTTTTTTGTGTTTCGAATCTTCGTTTACTATTTTTCTTCTTTATCTCTTCTAATTTATCATTTTTCTCTTTTCCGTCGAAATATTATTTACATTTCCTCTTAATTGTAGTTTGGTTGTTGCAAAATCTTTATGATTCCTTTAAACTTTTTTTGTTTCACTGAACGGACTTCTTATTTTTTTGTGTTTCGAATCTTCTCTTACTATTTTTCTTCTGTATCTCTTCTAATTTATCATTTTTCTCTTTTCCGTCGCAATATTATTTACATTTCATAAAAATTCGAACACAAAAGACGCTGGAGTTTTTAGTTTGCTTCTATTTTTGTCGCACTCCATTCTCTGACAGAGAAGATGCTTCTTCCACACATCAGTTTTCTTTTCAGTCTCGTTCTTTGTTCAGTCTCAACTTCAGTATTCCTTCTCCAATCACAGTCAATCCCCTTTTTGGTCTCGTCCTCAGTCTTCCCCTCCTTATTGACAGCATTCTATCCTACCTCAACTTTCGATATTCTTTCCGCTCTTCTTTACTGACTTTTAATTTGGAATTTAAACGCACTATGTTGTTCTGAAGGAACATTTCGACATAAATATCTCAGGAAATATCCAAATAAATGAACAAATGTTCATTTATTGGTATTTACTAACTGCTCCAGTGAATAGATACCCAACAAAAAAATTGAAACATGGTAAAAGGTGATATTATTTTATCGAAAATCTGTTTTACCTGCTTATTGCAAAAATTGAATTTTAGTACCTATCCACAATAAAATAGTGTAATGTTCACAGCACTCTGTTCTCAAAATATACTCGAAAACGGCAGTGAGATATAACACGAAAGGGGAAGCGCAGTTTTCCCAACTCACAACTAACGCATCTCTGTGCTTGCTGGTGGAAATTGCCACAGGCGTAGTACAACAGTTTAAGGGAAACTTGGAACAAGTTAGCAACTTATTATACCTCTTTAAACTAATTTTTGTCAGGCTATGCATATAATAAAACTTTATTCCAGTTTCCTAATAACAATATAATTCAATATTAAATCTACATTATATTACAGTGGAGAAAATTGAAACTGTATTCGTTCCAGAGTCTTTTATTTTCTATATGTAGCGCGTAAAATAGGTAAACTTTATTCTAGCAAAATTGAGCATTATAGAATACGTTCCAAACTGATTTTATCAGTTGTTTTTTTTCGTCAACACAAAGCAACCGCATTATGGAAATACATAATTTTTATTTTCCTGTGATTTTATACTGAATAACGATATAGTAAAGCAAAAGTAGCTTTTAAAACAAGGAAATAACCTAATTTCCAATTACCATTTGTCAAAAATCAAAATAACATAACAATAAAATAATTGTTTCAATATTTCGCTCCACCAGAGTGAGGCCACAATTTCCTGGCTTACACGCACGTCACACTTAAATATGCTATGGTTCCCCCACCACGTGAGACGGTTAAAACAACGTGTTTACGCGGAGAACCCATAAGAGTAAATAAATAAGAGGCTTTTATTGGATAGGTCGGACGGAGCATGCATTCACTGAGGCCATCTCACGTTGGTGCAGCAAAACATTGTCCTTTATAGAAATTGTTAAAACAGAAATCTGCAACCACAGATCGGATCTGTATTTCCAATCTTTCAATCAACAGAAATAGAATGCGTTGACTGAAATATTTCAATCAACGTAGAATGTTGGAGATTTGAGGTTATAGTTTATCTTCAGGACTTCAGGTAGGTTGCCGCGTTTTATGCATTAATAAATTGTTTTGTTTTAAATTAATATAAGAAGGGATTTATTGAATCAATCGTCTGAACTACCTTACTGTTTTTTATACGTTTTTTTTTTAATCCAAAATGAGTACCTGGTAGAACTAAACGTCAATGTTGTGCTCCAAATTGCAAAAGCATTTCTTACTATATGAATATCAATAATACGTTCTATAGAAATACAAGTTTTTTCAGAATTACAAAAGACAGACAATTACTGTGCAATCAGTTCGAAAATTATGTAAATTAGAATTTATTCCGACAAACACATCATTATTTTTGTGAAGACCATTCTGAGTAAAAAATGTTTAAAAGACAGTAATAGGAAGTGCTGTGCCGACATTATTTTTAGGATCAACTACAAGTTCACCTATTAATTGTAGTAATATCACCTCGGAATCCTCGGATAGTATCCAACATTCAGCAAAACAATTTGTAAACGTAACATTACAGAATCTCGTACTATGAAATAGTACGAGCTGCCGAACTCCTATTTAGGATGATCTTTCACCTCCACCTTTTAAAAACCGAAAGGCATATGTTTACAATTGTTACATGCTATAAGTGCTATAAGTGTAGTATATTACATCGTACTGATGAACACCAATTACTTAGAAACAAATGTATCTAACCATAATTTTTGTCAAGTCACTGTGCAATGCATTTTACATAAAGGCAGGTAAATAATTCTTTCAAATTCTTTAAAATTTGCAGTTTTCTTTAAAAAATAATAATTACAAGTCTCTCTTTATATTTTTTTGATACTTAAATAATTTCAAATTCATAACAAAATGAATTTGTATATTTGTCACACATTTAAGTACCTATCACTGCTTTAACTTTTTCATTTAACCAAGTGATAATTAAAGTGTTTCATAAGTAATGGGTCATGGAACAGGTGGTCACGTTAATTTCAATGCTTAACATAAACTAGTAATAGCTATTTTGTGATCTATTACTTATGAAACACTTTTTATTCTTTGTGTATTTTGTTACATTTAAATTTACCGCCATTATGGTGCAGCGACATCTATTAGATAGTAGAATTAATGGTTACTCTAATTGTGTTTTCCAATGCAGTTTCCTTAATTATTGTATGGTCTGTGGTTTCCGAGTGTGTCGTTTGCTGCACCAGTTACAGATGGCGGTACTCTGCCGCTGCTGTCGAAGAATACGCAGAATAAAACCCTCTTATTTAGTTACTCATATGGGAGAACCTGAGGCCCATTTTCTTCGGCTTACAGTGTCAGTTTCGCGGTACTCGTGTAACGTTTGGGTGTGAGTGATGATAGTACAAAGGCTTAAAGTAAAGTAAATAAAAAGCAACTTCCTTGGAACAAAACAAGATAATAATGAATCCCGCTCTGGATATTGTTTTATCCCTACTTGAAACGCGTTTTTAATTTTTTTTGCTTTAGTAAATTCCTCAAAGTTTCTCGAATATGCAAACAAATTTCCCGAAAAATCGTTTGACTGTTTATTACAAATGTATCCAAACCTTTTTGAATTAGATCCATTCATGGGACCAAATCGTAGTTGGGGGATTTTCTGAACACCCCGAACGGAATGCGAAATATGTATATATTATTAACGGCCCAGGACTGTCCGGATTTGCGTAAAAAATTAAATCCCCGTATAAAATCCCTTGGCTTGTACAAACGGAACCGGGAATAATTAGGGGCAGCACATTAAAATGAGGAGTGTATTCCAAATGAAGCCGGGGACATACATTTTTTATTTTGTTTGTTATTAATTTAATCCGCTTATTTTTTACGAAAAGGATTTGAAGATTTTCAATTATGGCGGAGGGTCTCGGAAGGCAGCGGAAAAAATACGGAAATTTATATTTCAAATGCCGGGCCGGGACATACCTTGGAAAATGTAAAATAAGAAATCTCATTACCTGAATTTTTCATGTACGGTAAGGAAGCCGAATTGCTCGAAAGCTTTTACGTTGTCGGTGACATCATTACCCTGTTTTTTTTCTGGTTTTCTTGTCTCTACGTATGACTGAAACTAACCAAATTTTACATCTCCGCTTCTCATTATTCCAAACTTTATTTGGAAATTTTAAAAAATATTAATGTGTAGGAACCCCCCGCAACTCGAAACCCACGGCTTGCTTTGACCTTTGATTAAAATTTAAGCCAATATAAAATGAAGACGCTGTTTCATGTCAATTATTATTATACCCAAGAAATACTTGCTTTGATAAAAATATACTCTATGTCTGTCCGTTAAAACAAAATAAAATAAATAAAAGTAATAATAAAAAGTAGGTATCCAATGCGTGCTGATGAAATTTAAATTTTACTCACCGTGACGGATTCTAGTCCAGTAACATCCCTTATTTGCAAACTTTGGAAAGGAATGAAATAATCCTCGACGTATTTGTAAATTATGGATGGGGCATTGTATTTCACTTCATCATAACCTGAAATGGAAAATTATTGTCAAAATGTTCAAAGTGGACTTAAAGGCCCACACATATGGTTATAATGTCATTAATTTTATCTACGTATTTGGAAGTCCTAATAAAGACAGAAACACACGCAATGTGGCATTTACGTATTTTCGGAGTCGCTGATTACGAATCAGAAGTCAGAATTGTAAAATTCAAAATGGCCGATCCAATATGGCGGACCAATAACACAAAAAATGTTTTTAATTTTCATGAAAATTAGTACCGGGGTTTTTTCGGGTCGCTGATTACGAATCATAAGTCAAAATTGTAAAATTCAAAATGGTTGATCCGCTATGGCGGACCAGTACTTCAGAAAAATAAGGGGGTCTGAAATTGCACTGCAACCTCCTCGTGGTAAGCCCTGAAAACTACAGATTTTGTAGCCAAACTGCAGGCGTTTCAAATACATAATCTCATTTTGTCATTTTATAGTCATCGTATTGGATCCGCCATTTCGAATTTCTGGATTTTGAGTACGGATTCGAAATTAGCGACCCAAAAAACCTTTCAGTACCAAATTTCAGCAAAATCGGAGCATTTTTAGCATTTTTGTCCGCCATATTGGATCCGCCATTTTGAATTTCTTAATTTTGGGTACGAATTCGAAATCAGCGACCCCGAAAACCCATTAATACCAAATTTCAGCACAATCAGATCATCTTCAGCATTTTCGTACGCCATATTGGATCCGCCATTTTGAATTTCTTAATTTTGAGTACGGATTCGAAATCAGGATCCTCAAAAACCTTTAGAGCAATTGGGACACTTTTAGTATTTTAGCCACTTTTTCAAGTTTCCTGACCCATAGTGCGGCGGGCCACAGAACGTTCGAACATTGAAGAAAAACAGCTGATTTCCTCAATCATCTTGAATTTTGCAATTAGTTTCAAAATCAAGTATCCTAACGTTATTATTATTAACAAAGTGCTATGGACGGAGAGTGTTGTTTTAGCCGTATTGGCATTTTAAAACGGTAGATACCACAATGCTCTTTGAAAAGCAATAAGTCACTAGCTATACGTACTACAAACTGAATAATTAGTGCGACTTAAAACTCATATTCATTTATAAAACATAGTGAAAACGTTAAACGTTAATTAAAAATACTAAATTGTAATAACCTAACATTCGAAAACAATTAATTATTATCCTTACACATTTGTTTTTATTAACAAATAAATACTTGTTAATATTTAAAATGTAAAAAATATCTTATTCATTTATGTGTCTAGGTAAAAAGATCTGTTTACTGCTTGTCGTTCACTACGTATTAAAAACGCTATAAAAACTAGGTTAGTGACCGAATAATACTTTATAAATACAATAAGCAACTGTAGTACTTATCCTAAAAACGATTTAAGAACACCTTACGTAAGAAAGTAGTTAGGATTTCTCTGTAAATCTTGTATTTTATTAAAAATATACATTTTTTTAATGTGCATAAACTTACATTCCCCCCCCCCCAACTTCGTCGTGATTTAATGCAGTAACGAATGCGTAGTTTATCCAGTAACAAGGCCTCTCGTTCCGGCCCTAATAGCTGTCGTTCGGGTCCCTTCATAAAGAATTTTTTATTCGGGATTTATAAGGTGATAGAATTTTTATGATAACTAGCTACGCCGCGAGATGAGCGGAGACGTGATAACACATGAATATTTTAAAACAAATTCCCCAAAAATTTTGCAAGGTGTGCTCTACTGGCCTCGAGGCAGAAATGCCACGTGTATCCGAAATTTGTAAAATTCGATTCGGGACAGGCATTCGCACGGAGCGATTGGCGAAAGGCGAAATTTAAATCTCGTATGTAGATTTTTAAATACGGATCTATTTTTAGAAACAAATTAAGTACGATAAAAAAACAGTGTCTCAATGATGGGTAAAATGCATTAACGTAAGCGTTTTTAATAATCAAAACTGTTGAAACTGCATAATCAAAATTTTAAAACTTGTTTAGTACCTCTGGAATTGTTCCCTACGTAAAAAAAGATGAATAGTTGTGGCCATAAATAGCGCGCCGTAAGTAGTAAACAGAAAAATTGCTAGTACTTTAGATTTATTACCGAAATGTTTTGTCTTATTGTTTAAGGCTTTCTGCTGGTGGACCACATAGCGTTAGATCATTGAAGCGAAACAGCGTCGCCACATCAGAACCACATAAATAATAATAAAATATTCAAATCTACCACCGTTAATCTCATCTTTCGCATTGTTTTCCCGCAAATTTGGAGATCACGTGATACCTATGGAGAGGGGACATGTAGAAACTATGCAGAATACAATACAACCCGCAGTTTATTTCGGATTGTTTCGCATGTCGGTCGTAATTTTCCGAATTTTGAATATGCGGAAATGGTGGTTTTATATGGAGAATGTTTAAGAAACGCGAATGCCGCTGCAGCGGAATATCGGAGTTGTTTTCCTCATAGACATTTTCCGGGTACTCGAAACTTCGCGTGAGTTTTTCAACGTCTTGAATGTGATAGAAGTTGCTTTAAATTTAGTTGAGATCATTCAATACATATTTTAAAAGGAAAATGTTTAAATTTGGCAACGTCGCTTCAGGCCGACATCAAAATAATGATTTGAATTTTTTTTCATCATAAATATTAGGGTGGCCCAAAAAAAAACGAATATATTTTTTTCGTGTCTCTTGTGAAAATATGTTAGTTTATCAGGTTTTAAGAGCCCCCTCAAAAAATCAGCTAAAAAAATGTTTTAGAGGTCGCTCAAGATTTTTAAAATTTTCCAAAATCGTCAAAAATTGTTTTTTTTTTAATTTTTTTTTTCTCGTTATTTTATCATTTTCTAGGTTGAAAATTTCAAATCGATATTTTAATTTCTAAAGGTCACTCATAATTATTTTGACTTTACAAGTAGTGTATCTAAAATGTTTTCGAGCGACCTCTAAAAATAAATATCAACGAACTAATAATGTTTTTTATTGAATTTGGTGAACAAAAGAATAGAAATAAATCACGAGTCACTTAAAAAATTTCTCGATGCAAAATTTACTACCGCACTGAGTATCAAATATTTATAACTTTTTAATTTTTTAAAATTTAAGTGTCGTGATTTATTTCTATTCTTTTGATCATCAAATTCAATAAAAAAAATTATTAGTTCGTTGCTATTTATTTTTTAGAGGTACTTTGAAAGTTAAAATAATTATTATTGACCTTTAGAAATTAAAATATCGATTTGAAATTTTCAGAATCGAGATTTTTTTCAACCTAGAAAATGATAAAATAACGAGAAAATATTTTTTTTTTAAATTAAATTTTTGACGATTTTGGAAATTTTTAAAAATCTTGAGCGACCTCTAAAAAATTTTTTTTGAGCTGATTTTTTGAGGGGGCTCTTAAAACATGATAAACTAACATATTTTCATAAGAGACACGAAAAAAATAATTCGTTTTTTTTGGGCCACCCTAGGAAATATGCATTTAAATTTTTTTTAATCGCGTATTCATCTATTTATTTTTCCCTAGCTTCCCTTAAAATTGATGACATTATGACTGAATCTCCTTGTATTATTGTAAACAGAGCTAGCCGAGTCATCAATAAAGTCAGCGGTTCCGAAAATGTTTCTTCAAATATACTTTTAATATCTAAATGTCTGACAATTTTTTTTTCATACTCTTAATGGATGTCAAGATAAATTTAGATTTAGTGACACCTCCTTTTATTTTTGTTTTTCATTGGGCAAAATTTATTTCATTAAAAAAACTTTTCACTATTCTTTTGCTACAAGGATTCATTTAATTAATTTTAATTTTTTTCGGAATAGGCAAATTGCCGAAATAAACAAAAAAATAAAATAATAATTGAAAATTCTGTACCTTCTTCCCCAGTGTTAGCCACTACTAAGAAATGTTCTTCTTCTTCTTCTTCCAAGGGAATTTTAAACGCTTTGATGTCCCTGCAGCCATATGTTCGAATTCTTTGAAATGGTAGAAACATTTCTCTTTCCACGTCGTATTTAAAAATTTCTGAATAAGTTTCAGCATCTAAAAACATAAAAGAAAATGCTATAAATAAAACGAAAAACGACTTAAATTATGTGGAAACTTGCAGATGTGACGAATAAAAAATTATAATGAACTTTTTCTGGTGAACAAACGAATTTTCTTCAGAAATCAACATAATTTGAGATTTTTTTGAGATATAGATCTTCAAATTTTTTGAAAAAAATATATTTTTTTAAGATTTCAAGGACACGTAATAATAGCATAGAAAAAAATCGATTTTATTGCTGTAAGACGGCAAGAAATAAAATAAGTAAGCGAAAAAATGACAAGCCAAAAAAGTAAAGTTTAAGGAAAAAAGTTTTTTTTTCTTAAAAAGGCGTGTAGGTGTGTGTGTTTGTTATGATTGCCAGGCGATTAACACATTTCATGTAAATCTTCATCACCTCTTTTGTTATAAAAGAACGTACTACACTTGCAACCCATAATTTGTGAAAAATCAAAAGCGAACCGATACAAAACGAAAACTAAACTTACGACCGTCCGACTTAGAATTGGCCACTGCCAGGAAATGGACGCCTTCAACGGAGAAATGCGATACCTTCCTAACCCCAGCCGTCCCTATAAACTGAATTAAGTCGAAATGTCTTCCTTGCCATTTGTATATAGGAGTGTACGTCTCCAAGACGGTCCCAGACGTGCCTTCCTTCATATATTGAGCAATGGCCATGTACATGCTCCTCTCCTGCTCCCTAAGGATAAATTTAATTAATATTTATAGGCGAAGGGTAAACTCGACTAAACGCGTTTTATCAGCCACTAATAAACTTCGGGAAAGAATCTTTTTATGTACCAGAAACTTCGGATGCAGGGAGCTGTCGAAAATATATGGGAACCCCTACATACGAATCCGTTGATAATTAGTATTCCGCAACATATCAAGGATTAAAATTCAAAGCGCGTTTGGGAATCCTAAAGATTTGATGCCCCGAAGATACCCCGACCATAAACTGTTTGTCTTTTGTTCTGAGCTATGATTTAAATTTTCCGTTCATTGTGTAACTGTACTAGGTGTTTTTGAAGAAAGGATTTTGGGAATTATTATCCTATAACACCCGTGGTGCCTCCAGCGTTTAATGACCTGCTAGTCCGTTATTTGATTCATTTTTTTATATGCCCATATCTGTTATGACATTTGTTTGACACTTAATCTGTTTTGACGTTGTAAATATTGTAATGCTATCTAGACCAGGATGGATCTGTCGAAATACCCCATTTCTTGGGTGTAAAAGGGGGCAAGCTAATTTTTGCTGGAATATCTTCACTACAACTCACATAATAGAAGTGTAGATCCCTAGATCTGGGCGAGGTCCGGAACATTTTCAAAATTGCAAAAATGTTTAAAAAATTGAAAAAGGTAGCTATTTTAGCTGTTTTTTATTTATATCTTGGAACCCATTCATTTTGGAAGAATATTGAAAAGGAAAAAAGGTTTAGAATTGAATGGGCTTCTAATGGACTAATTTCGATATATTTTTTTAATCCGTTATCTTACGAGCCAAGGAAATCGAATATCGCAATTCCAACTGTCTAATTTGCACATATTTTGTTATAAACAAAGTTTATTAATTATGCATTAAGTATACTGTATATTTTACCCTATGCTATTGCATATTATTTAAATAATTTTTGTTTAAACAAATTAAAAAAAAAATATTTGGAAATTAATTTTTTTGTTAAATACAGATAAAATTAAGAAAAAATAGTACTTTAAAATGATTATATTTGAAATAAACTAAACTGCAAATTGATAAATGTAATCTAATTGTTTAAAAATAAAAAAAGAGTGTTGACTTTAAAAATTTACTGTGGTCGTCCTAATCAAACGATTTCAATTTTTCAAAAACCATTTGAAAGGTAGAGCGGTCTTTTTTATGTTCAAGTATCTAGATCAGGGGTCGGCAAGTAATTTTAGGTGGGGTCCGGATACTTTTGAAAATTTTTAACGAGGTCCAGAAAAAAAATTCACATTTCTTATTTTTTATTTTAATTTGGACTCAAATTTAATCTGCTTACTAACTATTAAGAACTCAAAACACACACAATTGTAAAATACCAGAAAAAATTATAAGATTGGCACTTAAACGTAAAAAACATTTTTTAAATAATTTATTTGAGCAATTTATACTTTAAAAAAATTTTTGGCTGTCCAGTATTTTACCTTCCGCGGTCCGGACCTGGACCGTGGTCCGCCAGTTGCTGACCCTTGATCTAGATGTTTTATTTGAGGCTGTGCAACATTTTGAAAATTCGAAAAATTTTTTTCAAAAAATTATTTTGCGAAAAGTATAGAATCGATTTTAATGAAATTTGGCGTGTTGTTTTATTATACTCTAAAGTTTTTTTTACCAAAATTGGAATGCCCTCGGAACAATTAAAATATTTTAAAAAAATTATCCAAAAAACTTGATTATTTTGTCTTTTTTTCATCAGTTATTGCTATTTTCAAACATCGGTAATAACATTTTTAATTTACAGTATATTGTGCAAAATTCAATTCTAAAACTTTTTTCCAAGATATAAGTAAAAAAACTCAGATAAAATAGGTATTTTTGCAATTTTGAAAATGTTCCGGACCTGGTATAATCATTGAATTGTTTTATTTTCATAGTAGGGGTTTATCACAAAACTGCAAAATAACAGAGTAATAGTACGACAGTTTTTAGCAACCCAAACTTATATTAGAACTCAGTGCAACATGTTATATTTTGTAAAAGATATGACTAGATAAAAAATTGGTATATTTTTTTATATTCCATCAAGCAGCCCCTGGAATTATGACATTTTTTCGAAATACACTATATATTATGTAAAATTCAGTTACCATTTGCATAAATGAAATGATCAAAAATAAAACATCTAACACATTGAAAACGTAACAATTCTAGGAATATTTTCACTGATCTTCCGAATAACTAACA
The DNA here is from genome assembly GCF_000390285.2 of Anoplophora glabripennis. NCBI lineage: Eukaryota > Metazoa > Arthropoda > Insecta > Coleoptera > Cerambycidae > Anoplophora > Anoplophora glabripennis. Next base: position 1,218,118 of record NW_019416536.1, on the reverse strand, counting down.
ACAAACCGTGCTCTGTAATTGTCACTCACCAAATTTCCACATGGCTAGAATAAGACGTGTTAATTCTCTGAACGACTTCGAGTCCTTCTTCTGCATTGAACTTCATGATGTTGGTTTGACGTTCGAATTGTTGCCGGCCAGAACTATTTTCAACCACGGTAATAATAGTGAAGGTGTCTAAAGAGAAAGCGGCAACCCCGACTCCATCTGAAACTCCTCTACTGGCAACTTCTTCGAAACTGTCGTTCTGTAAAATTAATTGCTACGTGGGAGCGGAGTTCGTTCAGAGATGCCTAATTTTTTTAAACCATATTAATAGTCGACATAATAAAGTTTAATTTGACAACTCAAAATTATTGGATATCAAATTAAAAAGATGTACAATTTCTAAAGGATGTTTGTCTGTTCCTGAAGAAAACATAATAAACTTTCAAACAAAGTTATACCGATTTAATTCATAACACTGTAATGGCGATAGAAGATTTGGTAACGGTGTACAGGATTCTACATTACTTCCAGGTCAGCGATCAAGAAACCGTTAAACTTTGTACTTACCACTGTACTGTCCCGAGGACATTGCAGGTTCCTCTATGAAATATTAAGTGAAATCCTGGGTATCAAGATGTGAAAAAATGTTTGGGAAGCTGCCGAGAACCCTCAGAGCTGTCTATTCCCAGATATTCTGACGCTGAATTAATAATTGTATGTATTTAGCGTGCTTAGTTAATGTGATGATAATCCTCTTGCAAGTGAATTATATGTTAAATTTAGAGGTTCCATTATAGTTCAACGGATATATAAATAAATTACAAATTGAGCCGGTATTGCGATTGGTAATAATTAAATTGTCGTCTAGTGCGATAATACAGGGTGTTAGAAGTTTGACTGCCTCAATTTTTACAGACGATAGAATACATTAAAACAAACAAACAAACCTTATGGGTCCTAATCATAAACTCAACCAGTTCCGAGAAAAAAATTATCAAAATCCCAAACTTGATGTACAAAAGTTCGATTAATTAAGGAATATTGACATAACTGCGTGCATAGTATACCATTCAGTTGGTATCTGGAATTGGACCGTGTTTGAGTGTTTTTTGCGTACCACTATTTCCTTTTCTTGAGGTGTTTTCCAACGGGTAGTGCGCGAAAATTGTACTCGAAGGTGTCGTGCATGCATCGAAAATAGTTGTGAACATTTTGAGCATATGTTGTAGTTTGTTTTGTACTTATGCGTTTAAAAATTACTGAATTTGGCTTTTTGTTAAGTACCTAAATTATTTTTAATACATATGATTATTTGGACGACGTGAATCTTTGGGTATTTTAATTGCATATTTTTCAAATACGTAATTTGATGAAAAGTTAAATTCCTGTTTTAAGATATTCATAATTCGAGCTAAATTTAAGCACAACACTATCTTCGTACTACAAAATCGATACATCGTGTTTTATTTATTTAAAAACTGGAAAATTACTGAATATTTCACAATAATAGATGTTTACATTTCTTCCGTAGGACAAGTCTGCCGCTTTCGCTTCTAAATTTCTTTGTTTTGTAATTCGAAATTCTAAGAAGTTTAGTCATTAATAAAGTCGAAGTTAGAATACTGGTCACTGATTTGGTTGCATCAAAACTACAACCACAAAGAGGATTTTTAAAATGTTTTTGCTTTAAAGAAGATGAAGTATATCCTCAAAGAAGGGCAGAGAATCAATTTCTCCTGGAGATATTCAACTATTCTACAAATAGTTTATAAGACGGAAACAGATCGATTTTCAAAACGTCAAGAATTTTTTTTCACCACAAAATACCTAATAAATAAAGAAAACTACGAAATGTCACAAATAAATAACATGAATAACTTCAGACATAACCTGTGTTCTACAAGCTCTATGACAAACTTTGACAGTTGAATAAACAAAATGACCCAAATAATAATTATTATTATAGCAACCATCATTTTTATTTATCAGGCTACTTTGACTGAAATATGAAATTATATTTTTTAAAATGCTAGTAACTTCTAAATAAAATCGAATTGGACCAGCGTTCATAAAACAAAAAAATGTTTGAAATTTCCCCAGCTACCATCTGTCAAAGTTTGTCATGGAGCTTGTAGAACACCCTGTATATGTTATGTTTTAATTATTGTCAATGAGGCTCGATGCAAAATAACTTACTAGATAGTATAAAAGCATGACTGGTGTCGCAATAGCTGAAGGAAACTATTTAACTAATGGTATTATGAGAAACGACTACTCAGCGCCCTACAGCCCCGTCCAGCGTTGAATTACACCCACAATATCTAGTAAACAGCTAATAGTTATTTACACCATAAAGGAGATAAGTATTATTGACCAGTCGAGAAAGATTTTGCGCCTGAGCGGAGCGAGGGCTGGCAATAGAGTTCGAGACTGGTAAATTATACTTAACATTTTTGAAACGTGAGAATAACGGCTATACACCTAAAAATCAAACGTTTTTTCAAGAGAACAAGTCAACGATTTTCTCATTCAGGCACACGATAAAACATATCTGCTAATGAAGGTAGCGACGGTCTTAGGCAGGAGTATGCCGTTCTGATGAGTTATGCAAACTTACTTTGGACAACGTCAATTTGAAAAATTTCGATGACATTATTATAGTTACAATTCCAGATTCTAAAAATGGTATGTCACATACGTTTACTATTACTTCTCGTCTGGGTTCTGTTTCTCGCCAAGAAATTCTCAAGAAACATATCAAGATTGAATTGGAAATTAAAACTGAAATTTCACGTTTTTTCATGCGCTGTCAAGCAGGTAGATGTTACAACCAACCAATCGACAAGAATGCCCTTTCTGTGATTCCTAATAAGATTGCATAGTTTTTGAAACTAGAACATCCTGAAACATATACAGGCCGTTCATTCCGAAGAACATCGGCAACGTTACTGGCTGATACAGGAGCTGATATATTAGTAATTAAAAGACATGGCGGGTGGAGATAAGCCACAATTGCAGAAAGTTATGTTGCTGACAGTTTAAGTAACAAAAATGAAGTAGTCAACACGATTCTTTACAATGACACTCCAGGTTCTAGTAATACGTCGTACCTTATGCTGACGAAAGATCTTAGTTATTTACTACATATTTATCGGGACCGTATTCCGCAGAATAGTTGGTTCCTGCAATATGTTTAGTTAAAAAGTTTTTTTTTTTTTCGTTCAATTAACGGAAAATTGTTCAACCCATTACACTATGTACAAAGTAAAAATGTATGTGGTCGTTGGAAAACCAGCGATATATCAGAATTGGTATTAATCCCAACGATACATTTGTTTCCGACGGTTTTACAAGAGTTAATATTTACATCTACTTCATTAATTATGACGTACCTACACCGACGAGCGAAGCTTAATTAGCGCAAATTCACTTAACTTTATCGGACTGTTGCAAATATCTACGTAGGTATCTAGTAGCGTGGAAATTATTCGTCTCATTAGGAGTTTGAACTTGTTAAGAGACGCAAAAATAACTACCAAGTTTGTTAACGGGATGTCAGAGACAAATTTTTTCCTATAAACAGCCCTCACTCTTCCCGTTTGTCACATAATTGACCAATTGTTCTCGTCTGTTTGATCGCGTAAAAAAGTTTTCCTTTTGGGATGGATCGTTCTCGATTTTTCTCTAAGCGGCGTTAAATACAACACAAGGCGCTGGGGGTTGAATGGTTAACTTTAAAACTGCCAGCACAGCTGTTATATTACACTACTGGAAAAATATTTCGAAGCGAAAAAAGGAATAAAAAATTTTCAAGAATTTTTTAGTGATTCTCGAAAAGCTGGATCTCGGTGAAAAATAGTTGTATCGAGATAAAAAAGCATTTTGAAGCTTTAAATCTTTAGTTTCAAGATCTTTAAACAAAATTTTTTTGAGCTGCAGTTATCGAGCAATCAAAAGAAATACTTCGGGAAAAATATTCCCAAAATTGTTTTTTTAGGACTATCCATAGAATTTTTTCAAACTCAATCAATACGTAGGTCAGTTAGCTTATTTATTCAGCTTCAATTTGACTTTTCAATTTTGTAAAAAGTCATTTTTTGTACTTTTTCAAATTGATGTCAAGGATGAAAAAAAATTTTGTCCATGTCCATGGACAGTCCAAAAAAAATGTTTGATTTTTTTTTCTCGAAATGGATTGATCAATAACCGTAGCTCAAAAAAATTTTTTGTCTAAAGATCTTGAAAATAGAGACTTAAAGCTTCAAAATGATTTGTTGTTGTTGATTTTTCACTGAGATTCAGCCTTTGGAAAATCACTAAAAAAAATTTTTTTTTCCATTAATTTTTGCAGTATTCTATATTATACATTTCAAACATATTTTTTTTTAGTTTCGATATTCTTTGTATCAAAATTCGCGACTAATTAAAAACATTATTATGTATTTTTTTTAATATTTCAATTATGTCTTAACGCTGATTATTATTTGTTAGGTTTACTTGATTATCTTTTAATACTAAACTTTCATGTACTTACCAACATTTTCTTGATTTTTATTTGTTGTGTAAATGTTCCATTAGGTTCATCCTCCAAGCAGACCGCATACCACACCAAATCTTGTTGGAACAGAACTATGTCTACTGGAGATGTAGTTGGTACTTTTTTAAATGGTTTGATCTCTGTAAAAGATAGAACGGTGTTAATATGCTAATAAGATCATAATTAAGGTGTTGCCAAGGTAATCCAAGGAAATTTTGAGGAACTATACAACCGGTTGGCATCAACAGTTTTGTAGAAGAGTTGGAGAATACTTAAAACTCCTAATGCATCCAGTTACATTTGCTATTGCTTTGAGGAATACGTCTGCCACCTTCCTCGCTGACAGTGAAGCTGATATTCAAATACTTAAAAGACAATAAGATGGAAAAGAACTGTGGCACACTTTTTAAATACACTGTTAAACCCTTCACAGGTTTTGTTTGAACGTTTTGTTTGTTATTACCATAGCAACGCCGGTATGAAGGACGCCATCTTGAAACTTTTAAATTGTCATAACTTCTAAATGCCTTATAGTCCAAGCATTATAGAGAAATGCTTACAGAAATTATTACCTGGACAAAAAAAATATGACCGTATAGAAAATTAAATTTTAAATTGAGTTTCTTGTTCTTTAAACTCGATCCAATATGGATCGGATCATGGTTAAAAAAAATCGCAAAGTTGAAAAAAACGGTTTTTCTAAAATAACTAAAAAAATATAGCACGGATTGAAAAATTTTAAATGAGAAAGTTGTAGGTTTTAAAAAGATCTATCGACTGATTTTTTGAAAGTATCGATTGCTTTGTTACTTTTCGAGATATATCGAAAAAACCGTTAAAAATCTTCTCTTTTCTCTTCTTCTATAACTCGTTTACATTTACGTGCCCATATTTGCTATTTACTGCAAGCATAGCCCGCGGCAAGCCAAAAAAGTACATTTTTGAAAAATTTAAAAATATTAATTATTTTTCGAGATATATCGATTTTTTGAAAAAAAGGCGCTCTCGAAAATTGGCTAGATCTTCTCAGCGGATAGCCCTACAGTAACGATTTTCGGTTTATTTTCTTCGTAAAGAGTTATATTATCATGCTGTTAAAAAATGTTGACGATTTTATTAATTTTAAGGATCAAAAAATGACTGAAAAAGTTGCACTTTTTTTGGGTATGTTTTTTTCAAATAACTATTTCAATTTTTATTATTTTTTTGTACTTAATCTGGGGTAGCTAAACACGAATATTATAGCATTTTCGCCTTAGAAGCAAAATAGACCCGTAAATGTTTAGTTTTCTTTCTTTAAAAGTCATTTTCATAAAATAAAAATTGAAATAGTAATTTGAAAAAAACATACCCAAAAAAGTGCAACTTATTCAAAGTCATTTTTTGATCCTTAAAATTAATAAAATCGTCAACATTTTTTAACAGCATGATAATATAACTCTTTACGAAGAAAATAAACCGAAAATCGTTACTGTAGGGCTATCCGCTGAGAAGATCTAGCCAATTTTCGAGAGCGCCTTTTTTTCAAAAAATCGATATATCTCGAAAAATAATTAATATTTTTAAATTTTTCAAAAATGTACTTTTTTGGCTTGCCGTGGGCTATGCTTGCAGTAAATAGCAAATATGGGCACGTAAATGTAAACGAGTTATAGAAGAAGAGAAAAGAGAAGATTTTTAACGGTTTTTTCGATATATCTCGAAAAGTAACAAAGCAATCGATACTTTCAAAAAATCAGTCGATAGATCTTTTTAAAACCTACAACTTTCTCATTTAAAATTTTTCAATCCGTGCTATATTTTTTTAGTTATTTTAGAAAAACCGTTTTTTTCAACTTTGCGATTGTTTTTAACCATGTTCGCCATTTTGGATCGAGTTTAAAGAACAAGAAACTCAATTTAAAATTTAATTTTCTATACGGTCATATTTTTTTTGTCCAAGTAATAATTTCTCCAAATTTAACATTAATCCGTGACAGAATGCTTGGACTATTAATCGATTTGAAAAAACGACGGCTCATTTTAAAGAACTATTAATAAAATTTATATTTATGATATTGGAATAAAAATATTATGTTTCTATGCAAGGGTAGAGGACGCTAATTAGAAAAGTTTTGTAATTGTCTCCGTTTACTAAAAAAATTAAATACAACGATATAGGTTTTTCCATGGCTTGATAGACCATTTACTAAGGAAAACAAAAACACAAACCAGAGGTCGATATCTTTTTTCGTTTCAAAAGTAGGTCATCCCATTTGAAAAAATTAACTTGACCTTGAAATAATCTTGAAGGTCAAGGTCAAGTTCAGATCTAGCGTCACCATTGAATAGCCAGGGAAAAATCCTAAATCATTTGTCTGAATCATTTTTCCTCAAAATGCATTTTTCGAAAGTTATTGTGCTGTTTCCATACTTTTGGGACACCCTGTAGTCAATGCTGATTTAAAGAAATAACAACCGAATATAGGGCTATTATTGGAAATACAGTAGCAGTTATCTCCTTGCGCCGTTACACCTTGTATGCTTTTATTAGACCCCCCATAAAAGCTGACTTATATCGTTCTGTTACAGAATCGGACAAGCTATCTCTAGAGAAAATTAAGGAAAACCTCCAGACCCAACTATCCGAGCTGGAAAGCTTACAGTCCGTGTTCTACAATCCCGGCGAGATACGCGTGGAAGATATGTGCACTTTATCGGACATTAAGAACTTCGTTAACGGCCGCTCCACATATTTGCCCCAATACCTCGACCTGACCGTAAATCTGCTGGTGGAGAAGTTAAAATTCGAGCTGTGCGTCACCCTGTCCCACGAGTACCCGTACGCGGAGCCCGAGATATTTGTCAGGAATCACACGCTGAACAGGCCCAGGCATGTGCAGCTAAACAGGGACTTGTGCGATTACGTCTCCGGATTGGAAAGGGGCGAGCCGTGTATATTCAGTGCCGTATCGTGGCTGCAGGATAACGCCCAGGGCTACGTCGAAATAAAGGAGAAACCCGCTCTGGAGGAAAGCGTGAAGGACGAGAGATGTATAAGATATTGGATTTATTCGCACCACATTTACAGTAAGACTAAGAGACGGGAGATAGTGGATCTGGCGAATCTATTGCATATTAGCGGTTTCTGCATGCCAGGTAAACTGGGATTGATATTTCCGCTTGTCGCGTCTTGTAAAGTATGGCTTCATAAAGCTTTTCAGTGAAGACGCCTCTCGGGGTTCTGTCTATTTCCACAGCGGGAGAGCGTCACAATGTATCGGTGTCAACTGCTTTTAAGTAGTCGATAATATTCTTACAGACCTATCCCATGGTTTAATTTAAAAAATGTATTTTAAATTGAAATTATCATACAGATGTACAGTTCGCTGTTTTGAATATGGAGTTAATTGTTTGTCGCGAAGAAGGGGGAATTAAAGAAAACAAATTTAAAGTAAATATACATGCTTTGTTAATAGAAAACTTGTTGAGAATCGCTGAGAACGAATAAAGATCGCCCCACCACCGTGAGGCCAGAATTTCTTTGCTTGTCGGCGCGTCACACTTGCCTACAATATGCTACAGTTCCCCCTCCAAGCGAGGCGGTTAAAATAACGTGATTTATTTTGTAGCTTCACTTCGCGGTTAATGTATGCGTCGCATAGTACGCGGATAGTGTCTGATGTCAGTATAAGGAATAGTACAAAGGCTTTAAGGATAAGGACAAGACAGGTATTAATTTAAAGGAAATAAAAAACAATTTACTTGCAACAAAACAAAGTAAGGCTAAATTTAACGTAATTAGAAATATTTTCGAAATATATTTCCCCTTAATTAAATGCCTACTCCTGTTGGGAATTTACATGATTTAAATTTTTTTGCTTTAATAGATTCCTCAAAATTTCCCTAATATGCAAACAAATTTCCCGAAAAATCGTTTGAATGTTTATTATTACAAATGTATCCAAACGTTTCTGAAATAGATAGGTTGAAAAACGAACTTGATATTTTATACAGAGACAAACAATTTCGTAATTTGGAAGTTCAAAAAACGATAGAAATATTATATTCGGAAACATACGAATTGTTTTGCCCAGTTTTAACAATTCCTGCATCAAGTGTCTCGGTAGAAACTTTTTAAGTCTTAAGTGCATTAAGACTTAGAAATACGATGACACAAGATCGTTTAACTTATCACTGGTTAAAACTGTTTTTAAAATATTTGTTAAAAGTGAAGGTAAACGAAAAGCTGACGGCGTTATTTTATATGTAATTAGATAAGTTGGCTAGCTATCTTATAAAAATTTGTTTTTGTATTTTTTCATATTTTTTAATATTCATAAACCAAGTAGGAACAATTTTTTTAATTATTAGGTAAATACAAGGTGCAAATTTCACCGACAACGTTTGACTGCATATTCAGGACGATAAATAAAAACAATCTTCAAAAAAAAATTAAATAAAAAATATTTGGTTTTTGAGTTACAAAACTTCAGTTGTCAAAAAAAAAACTAATTTAATTAATAACCTCATAACCCTTTTCCCAATCGCATTAAAATTTGGCACATTTATTTGGACTATTATGGCGTATGTATTATTTCTTAAAGCTTTAGTCAAATCGATATACTGGGTGATAGTTTTCTCCGGTTACCTCTCCCTTTTAGAGGTCAAAACTTTTATAGTGATCGTATTTTTTTAAAACGGACAGCATCATTGAAAAGGCCGTTTTATTTAAAAAAAAATATCTTGAGAAAATCGCCTACATTTTTGAGAAAAATTGCATTATTTGCAGGTCTGTATGTTTCGGTTTGCGAAGCAGTGTCACGGATTTAAAACTTTGAGTTCAGTAGCCGATGAAAACAAGATGTTGATTTCTGTGGCTATCAAGTAATGTCATTATTGTCGTCTTCATCTTATTCAACAACTTTGAAGGCCTGTCATTCAAAAACCAAAAAGTTTTTATTTTAACTGTTTTTCGTAGATCGTATTTATTTATCGTAGTGAATATGCAGTTAAACATTGTCGGTGAAATTTGGGTATATCACTTTGTTTTTTTTCTGTTACTTAATTTTATTGTAAATACAATTTTTAAAGTTATTCATAACATAATTTTTAATTTACAGTAATAGTAGAGCTATTGGCGAAGATCTCCATAATAAAAAATTCCTATTTATTATTTGGGAGCGGATTAATAAAATAGTTGCGTATTATTTTTTATAAAATCTGCATGAAAATCCTGCTCGTGAACATCAATTTTTCTAAAATATTGTAAATGCTACTAAAAATTTCCTGATGCTTTTAGTCGTTTGACCTTGAAAATTTAAAAATTTTTGTCTACGCCGCTTTTTTTTCTTATCCACCTAGTAAAAAAGCCAAGGGCCTCACGTATTCATAATGTCACGAGCCGCCACTGCTTCACTTCAGTTAAAAGTTAGTCTATTTGAAAATTAAATTTTTAAATAAGCCTTTGTTTATTAATGGTCAATTTCCGCTCATCTGAATTTGTTGGTTCACACTTACAGTGCTCTTAGCTTACTTTGACATATGACACAAAAAAACTTTCATGAAACAATTGTTAAACATGCTTTTATTGTACATATAATAATTAATATAGTTATGAATTAAAGAACAGTTTCAAATTAGTAAATTTCTGACACAGCGATGTACATACTACCAACACGTAGGTACAGGTACAGCTGCAAGTTAATTACATACGTTACATATACGCCGAAGTTGTCATTCAAAAACTTCCGCAAGCATTATATCGTCGAACACGGCCGCGCACATACGCGCTGATAGTACACAGCCCGAGGGACTTTCTAAAAGTTTATCAATCAAGCGACCGAGTTTGTGCAACTAACTTCATTCGATATATTATTGCAGGCAAGCCAGGAATTATTTGTGTTGAAGGAACTACTTCCGACTGTAATGAATGGTGGCAATCAATTAAGTCGATGAATTGGAAGAAGATCTTTTGTAAAGTTACCGAGGAAGACAAGGAGGGGGAGGAGGGGTCTTTTCTGAAATTCGACAAATTCGAGGAGGTTGTTTTCCAGAACAGCGGCGTCAAGTGCAATCACATGGACATGGGGGAGTTGTACAAGTATTTGGACGATCACAAATTGGGGTACATTTTTAAGGAAATTTTTGGTGTCGAAGCCAAATCTAACACTTGATCATGAATTTTAACCGCATTTTGTATAGTATAGGCGTAACTATTGAATAAATTCGTAAGTAGGAAAGGATTGTACAATCTGTAAATTGTTTCAAATACACGGTGTTGCAAAAAAGTAGGTCAAGGCGTTAGCCACTAATTTTTTATTCGAACGCAATAGGACTATTTAATTTTTGTTTAATCAAACGCGTTTCTTTAATATATTTAATCCTTGTAATATTTTTGATGAACAAAATAAAATCGGTATATTTTGATATACAGGGTGTCGCGCATAAAAAATGACACAGGGCAGGCGTAGGGTTGCCCACAATGTAGCTAATTCAGAAATTTTGTAACCCTTGTATCTAAATTGTGTACCAAATTTAGTACTTTAAGACTAAAGTCAAACGTTGCACGGAAATTAAGATATTTGTGTAAAGTTTTAAAATTTTGCTTAAAAATTGAACAAAATTAAACCGAGTGTTAATCCAACCAAGTTTTAAATAAAAATTTGACAAGACCTCTAAAAAAATAACGTAAACGTGTGCAAAAAAGTAAGAATGGTACTACAGTTCTATACCCTAGATTCGTAGTGTTTTTTATTAAAAATGTGTCAGCAATCGACAAATGCAAAATTAAAAATAGTATAAGGAGAATCCCATTATCTTCCCCAAAATACACTTGTGGTTAACGACTTTTTTGTAACACCCTTTATATCTTCCTAAATAACTAAGTACCTACATAATGAATTATCATGAAGAAATAAGATATTATTTTGTAAATAATTAATTGTAATAGTACTTAAAGGTATATTTTTTAATATTGTATATTTTTATCCATATAAATTTTTAATAAAAAACAATAGTGTTAATTTTTGTATTTATTCAGTTATCTTTCCAGACGTTTATCCAAAATCAATTGAGCTAATTTCATAGGAATGCAATGACTTTCAAGATATTTTATTACATGAATCGGTCAAATGGTCATTTTAGATGAAAAAACCGCGGAGTGCTATTAAATTAGAGGGTGGAAATTGGAGATAGGGGTGAAATTGCAACCCTTTCAGTTTTTTAATTGTAGCTCGAAAACGAAGCAAAAAGGAAAAATTAATTAGAGAATAGAATTTCCCATCAAAATGGCTTATTTAAAAAAAAATAAAAATTGTATGCAAAAAACGCTAATAAACAATTTAAAAAAAAACAGAAAAATTTGATTATTTTTTTTTACTTTTTTGACTAATTTTTAAATTTAAATTAAATTAAATCACAGCATTATTTAGGTCTATGGCTCCAACACAGAAACATGCAACTTACCCACGAAATAATTTTCCTCAAATGTTTCTTGCAAACTCCTCTTTGATCGAGGGTACTCGCGATCTTCAGGTTCAACAACAAGATTCAAATAGTTTGCCACATGCTTGTCAATGAAAGCTTTTGAATTTTCAGACAACTCCAAATCATCTAAAAAATGATGTACATGAAATTTTATGTGTGTAACTGACAATGAATATGTTCTAAACAGTTGAAAATGCATTTTTGTATCATCTAATAACCTCCTGTAACAGGATTAGACGTATTTGAAGTGAAATATTCTGTAGATTATCTTAGGGATTTATTGGTCACTATTTTTAAAATATGTGGCGTGGTGTGGGTAACATTAAACATATTACCAAAGCATTAATGTTTGCAACTCTCATTAAAGTTCGAGTTGAAACTTTGGTGCAAAGAGAAATGCAATTTATCGTCTTTTCCCCTAAAGAAATATTTGTCATACTTTGTACCAACAGTGTAACATTTTTTATGCAGTACAAAGGAACTGCAATAAATATGTTCGTTAAATCAAATCAGTAAAAGTAGTAGAAAATGTATATCTAGTAAAAATATAATATGTACAAAATGTTCATTGTGAAAAATTATTTTACATTTGGCACAAATAAAAAATGTCTGTCTCACCTAGTAAAATGGGGTCTGCCCTTAAATTTTCAAACAAATTTTTCGTTAGCTTATCCACATCGTGCTCTAAATAGTATCCTTTGGCAAAAAATATGTTAATTAAAACAAACAAACTTGACGGTATTAAGGTAACCATTTTCGATAATGAGGTATAGACATCACAAACACAATAGACACTAAAATTTTAAACAGATAAAATCATTTTTTTCATACAAAAAATGTATGTATCAAACCCACACGGTTAACAAAAAATCATAAAATATTTGAGATTAAAAAAAAAACTACTACCTATTTATGTACCTTAATACTTTGGAGACATTCAAATATTCATTTAATTATAAATAAATAAAACTTGAAAATACTGATAGCCTTATAGGCAAATATAGGTATTTTTAAATTTCAGTATAATTAAAATTAACACATTTGTAAAGTTGATTACCACGCAGCTTACTTCATACTTCTTTGAAACTGGCATTGTTAAAACAAAGTAATAAATTCTAAATGAATAATGTCAAATCGACTTTGCAGTCGAAAAATAAAATGAATGGAAAACAACTGTTTTTCTAGCATTTTTATTTTATTTCTTAAAAACATTTTTCAAAAGTCCCACGCATCTAAATGATTTATAGTTCCATTGCAGCACCATTGAAGTGAGTTCAGCATTAACAACTAAATTACGAGATTTTTTAAACCTTTGGATGATTTATCTAGAAGACAAGTTTACGGTCTCTTTATAGCCTAAGCATTTATTACTGATTTAACAAAACAACTATTAAGTTTGTATGATTTTTTTTATTCTTTCAGTTGCTAATATTTTGTGCTAATCTCAGACTCTATTTATTACTCTGAGGTGCTAATAGATCGTTGTCAAAACGAAAGCACCTCATAACATAACCTAGATTCGACCAAAATGTCAACATCAACATAACATAACCATAGTATATTTTTACATAAAATTCAGTCTCAGACCTTCTGAATTTCAGCAGATTAGACATTGTTTCTGGTGTTTTATAATTTTCTAGTAAACAATGTCATTAAAATCTACTACAGATGTAGATCCCATAAAAAATGAACGAACAGGTAATGTGAGAGAAGTAGGATCTCAAGCAATTTGGAGTCTATCTTCCTGTAAGCCAGGTACCTCGTTTTGAACTGTTCTTATGTACTAGATTCAAATCGATAAGAATTGTGTATTTTAGGTTTTGGTGTGGACCAATTACGCGACGACAGAGCTGACACTTATTGGCAGTCGGATGGGCAGTTACCACATTTAGTTAACATTCAGTTCCAAAGAAAAACTACTATAAGTGATATATACATTTACACAGACTATAAACTCGATGAAAGTTACACACCAAGCAGGATTTCAATAAGAGTGGGTACGCACTTCAATGATATTCAAGAAATTGAAGTAATAACATTAACAGAACCTTCAGGTATTTACCAAATATAAGTCGTCTATGGTAGAATATAATTTGTATTGTTTTATAGGTTGGGTTCACGTACCTATAAAAGATATAAGGGATAAACCCATTCGTGTATTTATGATACAAATAGCAGTTACGAGTAATCACCAGAATGGACGAGATACGCATATGCGTCAAATCAAGATTCATAGTCCCATAGAGAACCCTAGCATACCCATGGAAAACTACGTTAACTTTTCTACGGTCGAATTTCAACAGCACGCAACTATTAGGTAATTTGTGATGTAATTTTATTATTAAAATATTGATGTTAGTAAACATATTTTTTAAGTACTTTTCTGTGTTTTAAAACCCTATGTTAATGGTAACTAAACCCCAAATTTGCTTTTGAGAAAAAGAATTTCGTTAACGTGATATTTTGGAAACAAAATTGTTGAACTAAATAAAAGTTTTAAAGCCACTGGTTTCGTCAGTTTATTGAAACAAAAAAAAAGAATCTAAAATTTCGTCCATTTTATTCATTTCTTATAAGAAAAACGATGTGTTCAATTTTATTTTGCTTCCCAGTCCCCAAATAAAACAAATCTTAACCAACAAACGATTTTATTTGCTGATCATGGTAAAGTTATATAAAATTATTTATAACGGATTTATTGGGGTGCTCTACCACGACCGAAACCCTGTCTAAATTCTACATCTCCCGTTCCCGGACCAACATCGGCCTTTTTGTCTGAGCCAGGTCCTCCAGGAGTCCTTCTGTAACCAGCACGGTCCTCTGAGGGCTTTGAGGTCTCGGACCTGAGCGCAGCTGGTCGTGGACGTGTGGTTTCCGTACGGGCTGGCCGTTTCAGGGTAGAGGGAACGATTTCTGGAGGGAGGTGCAAGAAAGTACGCAGATATTCAATGCCTGGGTTGGTCAAGTACCTACGATTAATAAATATAACATACATTATAAAATAGAACAGTTAATAAGACTTTTTTTATTAAAATGTGCAAGAATTTTTACTACACACCTCAGTAACTGCATTTAAAATTCAAAATGTGTGCTGTATAAGCCTACAGATATTCTACAAGCTTAAAAGCTTCCAGCAAGCATGAAAAGCTACTTAGAAAAACTAAAAAAGAATGAATCATTATTTACACTTTCTACACCTAATTGTGTATTTCGCAACTATATAAATCGTTAATAATTAAATTAATATTGCTATCGGTACACTAACATGCTTTTCTCATCCGAGTGTCATTTAGTTCTAGCGAAAGAAAAATACCTAACGTAAAACATAACCTATAAAAAGCTAAACATACCAATAATAATGCCTCCATGCGAACTGCTCCTTAACGTATCCTTTTGATTTTAATGACTGTAAAGCCTTTATTACTTGCAAGTTTGGAATAGTTTCCAATTCTGGATGCTTAGGGGCATGGTAGTCTTTCTTAGCTACCATAACACCTTCCTTGAAAAGGTATTCATAAATAGCAACCCTATTCTTTTTGGGCATCAACATCCTGAAAAAAACAAATTTTAATTAAAAATAAATAATTTTCTTTTCCTATATAAAATAGAGATTATAAGACTACAAAATCACAAATTTTATAGGTTAGAATAACAAAAGTTCTTTTAACACTAACTCTGCAATTCAATTTACTTCTAACTTTTGGAAAACATTACAAACTTTTTAAAAAATATTAAAATTAACAAAAAGAATTGCCGATGATTAAAATAAATTAAGATCAAAGAATAACATACTTGAGGCAGCTATATTTACTGGCTGTCAAAACAGGAAAGAAATTTTTTGTGGCCAGTGGTTTTCAAACACTGAGCACTGAACACGTAATACAGAATACAGAATGTAGATTGGTAATAGTAGACTGCATCGAGGGCGTAATATAATTAGTTCAAATAAGTACCGTAATCAATATTCTTGTTTGGCAGTTGGACATATTATATTTCAAGGTACATTATTGCGGTAATTTATCATGGTTAAATTTTTCTAACAAATGGACACCGTTTATGAAAGAACAAAGATTGAAATTTTATCATAAATTTACAAGTAAAAAATATGTCCCCTTATTTTCAAAACCCAATCTCGAGGCACGAGACAAACTTATTCTACTGATCTCAAATAATTGATTCTAGTTTTGTCTATTTAATTACTCTGAAATAAATGGCATTAAAATTTCACAATTTATTGACGTAATTAAATTAAAATATAATTTGTATTTTATATAGGTACATGAAATAAATTGAAGCATATAGACTTATTTAATTTTATTTATCACAATTTAGGTTTACAACGCTATAACTACAAATCGACAAGAAATAGGTCAAATAATAAAGTTTAGCGGAAACAAATACAATAATATTTACTGAATCCTTTAATTTAAGAATTACACTTTTGCTTGACAGATAAAGTTGAACTTCATTGCTAAGCAGATTTTTTTTCTAAATCGTATTCCCGTTTAGAACCACTAAAAAGTAATTAGTGACGCAGTAAAATATTATTTCATTAATTATAGGTTCAGAAAGCTTTCAAGAAATCATTTAAACAGATTAATGCAGAAATAACGATTACCTATGTTTATTGCTTTAGATTTGATGACTGATATAAGTTCTAAATTTAACCGTTCTCGGAAGAATAAACAGTTTTGCTTACAAAATAAAAGAAATTACAGTAATGGCAGAAAATGTTTGCTCGTAAGTAATAAAAATATATCATTTACGATTTCCTTTTTAATTTAGTGTAACTCAAATTTTAGTCCGGCAACGTTCAAATATTCAGAGCCATTTTCTGTTGCTTTTATTGTTTTCCGACTGTATATTCTTCGGAAATTATAGAACGTGTTCATTTCAATAAACTCTAAAATCCGTAATGTATAAAAAAATCAGCTTTAACGGTACATTTAGCTGATATATCGATATATATTAGATAACATTGTGAAAAAATATAATTTGCTTCATAGAGTACGTGTCTGTCTCTGTTTATGTTTCTACGATACTTTTTTATTTGTTTTTCGGTATTTACAATTTTACACGCAATAAAAAAAAATTTTTAGGTTTAGAATCTGTGCCGCATAAGATTTTTGTGTTTATTTTTATGGTACATACTCCGTTCTTTATATATACATACTTGACGAGGATATTTTTAAAGTAGAATATATTAATAATTAATAATACAAAAAGGCGTTAAAACTTATTGACGATCACTGGAATCGTTCTTTAGATGAAAAGAGGTAATAAGTTGTGGCCGCAGATAGTGCGCCTGCTGTTTTTCCATCCTGTATTTTAGTTTATAAAATCATTTACTTTGTTAGTTTCTTACTTATTATTTTATTTCTTTCTAAAATATAGTTTGTGTAGCGGATGAACAATGGAAACAGCACATTAAACCTGTAAACAGAGCCAACCGGGATATCAATAGTCAGCGGTTCCAAAAATATTTCTTCGTATTATTGTGATAACTGGATATAATAAAAAAAATGTATTTGCCAAAAAATATTTCTGTCAATCGAGTTCTGTTTACTCTTCTGCAAATATATACAGTCTGGTCTGTATATTAAAAAAAACTGTAGCTGACTGTTCATTCTATACATTTACATTTGACGACATAAAAACACATTTCTTGGTGGTAAAACACATTTATTTCCCACTACAACTAGAAAAAATCACAACTATACAAATCCAACAACAATTCAACGTGACCACTGAAAAAGCAAAGCAGAAGGAGTGCGGTGTGGTATAAGCTCCCTCCCACCACGTCCATCCTTTACTATCCAATAATCTCTTCCGTTTATATTTTTCTTTTGACAGTTCCTGTAAGTGAAGGGAGGTTGGAAAAGCGAATTGTAAGAGGGCGGTGGAGGAGTGATTTTCTTGATGTAATCAAAGTTGTTGTAATTATTATTATTCTCAAACGGAGGCGTTGGTACGTGCTTGTTGTTCCCTAGCAGCCCTCTGAAACTTCTTCTAGGTTTCTTCCAATATCTCCTTATAAGCAACTCCAAGATAAACACCACGATAGCCACGGTTAGACCTCCAGCGACGATCAAGTAAGTCAAGAGTAGATCTGCGTTTCGCAACTGCCTCTCGGTGTTTCCTAAATTGAGAGGGCAGATTTCCGTGTCTGGCAGATTTTCCACGAATTTGTGCTCTATTATGCCTGATTCCACCAAGTGCTGAATCCTAAAATAAGTGACTTTTGTAAATGATTGAGAAAAATGTCTTGAAATCTATTAGAAAAAGTCGTTAAATGGCAGAAACTGTTTACATTGATTGTTTATATTGGGTCTTTTAACCCATTTTGTAGTAGCTTTTGACACATCAGAAAATCTTTTGTAAAAAGCATTCACGAGCTTATGGACGGGTATATTATGTAAATTTTTATATTTTCAAACAGGATTGCATACATTTTCTTAGTATCTAAGCTACCCGATTATTTCTCTGACAACTTATTTCAATCGACAATAATGTGACGGTAAAGAAAAATGTAACAAAACATTTTATCTGCTCCCACTATAGTAAATAGACTATTATTATATTGGTAGGAAGTAAGTGGCTTTTACCGTAGAAGTGGAAGTTGCTGTGGACAACGGAAGGTAAGTGAGGTAACTTACCTTCCTAGGGAAAAAAACGATTTCGAGTTATAAATGCATATTTTATGAACAAATAAATAGAAGTATTTGATAAACATTACATTTTATTAATTATTACAGTTGAGTATTTATAGTAATTGTAGTTATTACCTTTAGTAACATTTATAAAATCTGGATAATTATTCCCCTCGCGTTTACTAATTGTCACATCTTTCTATAAATGATTTGACCGCTCCATTTCAGTCACCGAAGGCTCAATATTATCTGGCTGATCCATTGAAACAGCTTAGTGCTACGTACTACTAGAACCTGGAGTTGAAGTGTCATTGTAAAGAATCCTGTTGACTATTTCATTTTTGTTACTTAAACTGTCAGTACCAACTTTCTGCAATTGCGGCTGATTTCAACCCACCCTCTCTCTTGATTGCTAATACATCAACTCCTGTATTAGCCAGTAACGTTGCCGATGTTCTTCGGAATGAATGGCCTGTATATGTTTCAGGATGTTCTAGTTTCAAAAACTGTACAATCTTATTAGGAATCATAGAAAGGGTATTCTTGCCGACCGGTTGGTTGTAACATCTACCTCCTCGATAGTGCATAAAAAAACGTTTGACTTTTTAGGTGTATAGCAGTCATTGTTACGTTTCAAAAATGCTTTCAGCTTGGGGTATTTTGGTATATCCACGTTCCCCTCTATGAAAATAGTGGAGATTTCGAATAATGTCAAAATGAATTGATTAAGAAATGTCAAAAAATAAAACCTAATCTTTATTTCATGAACCATAAAGAACTGTGGGAGCAGATAAAATGTTATACACCACGCAGCAGTTAAGTATAATTAACCAGTCTCGGACTTTATTACCAGCCTTCGCTCCGCTCGGGCGCAAAATCGTCCTCGACTGGTAAATAATACTTACCTCCTTTATGGTGTAAATAACTGTTGTAGGCAGTGCTTACTTACAAAACAATACTTACGCAGAGTCAAAAAGTTTCCTGTACTTAAAATTGTTCCTAAAAGCGAACGCTCTAGGAAACTTGGTGATGGGAAACTTCGCAACAACGTAAGTGCATCTCTTAACCTCGTCAATGCCCTTCTTAGTTTTCTCTTTATAATCTCTATACATAATATTGTCAAGTACCGACTTCTCCCTTATAAACATCATATCGCGGTCTGTAACGTAATGAGTCAGAATACTCATATCGTCCGTCTCTGGAAAAGTGGTCCCATTTCCAATTATATCGGCTAATTTTGCCCCGCGCGGGAGCATTTCTTTGTTTTCTTCTTTTATATAATCCTTAATTCCATTGGCTCTGTTGGATACCCACTGGTAGCGTCTTTGTTTTATATCAGAGGGCTCGTTGATTGGCAAGGTAAATTTCGATAAAGTCAAGAAGGCCGTTAGGTTGGCTGTGTAGAAGGCTGTTAGGATTGTGATGAAGATCCACCACGTAGAAAAGAGCAGCCTGGAGGAATCTGAAAATAAAAATAACCATCCTACTAGCTTCTGTTATCAAATGAAATAAAGGTGTGTTATACTGAATGAAACAATAAACATAGAATTAATGAGTAATGCATGCAGACAACGAGAAAGTTTCATGTTCTGTAGACTAGATATTTTTGAGGTTAGAAAGTCATCAACTTGAACTATGGTGTCAAATATGTACTCATTCTTTAAAAAATGTACTACACCTTGACGAAACTCTTCTTGTCCGCGAGATTCAGATGCGTAGTGGCAATGTTGCCAGACTAGCACTGGAGCTCATTCTCTGTCTGGACCTACTGTTCTGTTTTTGTCTTTGTCAGTTCTACAGCGGACTCCTTTCTTGATCTGCGCATATGGTGGACAATATGAGTTAAGTCAAGGATTTCTATGTCCCGATTTCCATATAATTTGAACGTATCAATCCTTTCACGCACGTTTCGAGGTTAGGTTGGAATTCTAACCTATATGTTCCGAGTACCACGTACTTGAGTATCCATTTTCATTAATTTATTACAAGCATGGTTGTTTCTCATGAAGGTAGTTACATATTGTTTCATCACAAGTAACCATCAGTTTTTGGCATTTCAATTTCGACTTATTTTAGAGGTTAGAAAAAAATCTTAACGTGCCGACGAATTCTGATATCAAATTTGTATTCAAAGGCTCAGGAAAACATAGGAAAAGGTTGGATCTAGTCCGAATGTGAAGAAAAGAAAGGAAAATCAGTAAAGTAATTGAATAGTGATGAATGCATCTGAGAAGAAAAGCTATGATTGCGAAATTAGTTTGAAAAACATACACTGATACATATTAAAATAACCTTGAACCTTTCAATCTAGGTAAATCCTTTCATTAACTGTGAATCATAAGTCTTTTAACTTATCTCATAATATTTTTATTTATATTTATCTGTCTGAAAATAATATGATTCACAATCATAATTTCTTTGAAATATATATTATCTTATCTATGCACTACTGGGATTACTTCTCAAATATATGTCAGTTTCAACTAAAATTTTAGATACATCAACTGTTACTGAGATAATTGAAGAAATAAGAGATTTGTTTTCAAAATTCTGCAGAATAATTGACATATTTCACTAATTTATCTTCAAACAACAATTGAAATATTTATATAAAAACAATTAAGTAATCATTGTTTTGATAAATTCTGCCAATTTTTCTGAGTAAAGGCAGTTTTGTTGTACATATTACTGTTACAATATAAAAATATAATACATATTTTTGTTTCTTTAATTTCAACACACTGTAGAATGGATAAAAGTGGAATAATACTGGTTACTTGAAGAAGATTTGAGACTGATTATTCCAATAATGGTATTAACTGATGAACTCCAGCCATAACGAAAATAACTGTCTGAACCACTTACCAGTTGTCGGATTTATAGTGGTGCCTTGTTTCAAAAGTGCTCCATAAACAAACCAAACACACGCCGGTAAAGGATAAACTCTATTGTTATCATCTCTGGTCAATCTGGCTTGTATTAGTATCAAAAGGTATATAATTGGACCAACCACCAACAGCGACAGGATGATCAGTATCCAAACTGGTGTGGTGAATGGGGCCAACAATCCCGAACCCGTAGCTGACTCACTAGGTCTCTTCATCAAGACCACCCATTCCGCGTTATCGAACCTCCTGGAGTACGAGATTTCCTCGTGAAAGCTGTTTATTATTGGTAGAAAGGCTGCGATGAGGTCAGCCCTCTGAAAATAAGCAAGAATTAAAACAACGGATACTCTGATGGTGCTGTTACTTACACCGTTGATTAACAAATCTTTGGCTCCCAGTTTTTTGGTTGGACTCAGAAAAACGTTATCTTCGGGTGCGACGATGGTGTAGTTGAAATTGTATTTGTCCTGAAGAATATGGATGATATCAAAGGCAACCCCTGTACCAATCAGTTCGTTGCCCTTTTTTCTATAACCACTCAGTTCGCCATTCTGGAACAACAGAAGATTTACTTGATATAGAGAACAAGAAAAATGATTTTGTTTCAATATTTTAGATGCTGGTGACGAAGGAAGATCCGAAGAAATTTTCAAAAACTATGAAGAAATTGAGAAGCTAAGAAGAGTTTACAGTACCTACAATGATTCCCAAGTACAGAGACAGGGGACAACTCTGTTGTAGTAGTAATAAAAAAATGCCTTACTAACATACACTTCATTTAAATTTACAACAATTAACACTTACGTTGAACGTGGTGATTCTTAAAGTTTCCATTTTTAATTCTTCCGCTAACATAGTTAATTCCCTCTGTCTTGGTGAAATAATCAAACTTTCGATTGTACCTAAAAATGTAAAAATTGATGAAGTTCTACACCTTATTGTGACTGAAAATTTTAAAATTTGTCTGGTATTTTTTTGAATACAAATTATTAAATAATGATGATAAACGATTTTGCAGGAATACGAATAGAATATTTAATTTCAGTTCTCCATCTTGATGTGATTAATAATAACAACATTGTCAATGTAATCTTTTTGTAATAATCAAATAAATTTTTCTTCACTTAAGGAGGCATATCGGGTTTACTAAAATGCACAGATGTACTTGAAATTGATATAGCGTATTACCCAGTGCTTCCTCTGTGCGTCATATTTTTTTGTAATTTTTTTTTTAATCTAGATTTTAAGATATCGTTGTTGAAAATTGTTAATTTTAACATAGGTTTATATGGCGAAGATGGACGGTGCGGCTCTTTTATTGCCCATAACTGAGAAAAAAAATGAAGAAATTGTGAAACAAAACTTTTCCATAGATAGTACACAGTATTATCTTATTTTTGATGTAAAACTAATGTAAGTTTTGAACATAGTACAGCTGTATTAATTAGAAACAGAAACCAATAATTGTATTTCTGTCTGACTTGAGGATTAATGTGGCAACGTCGCAATCAGCTGACAGCAAGGAGGGAATACATTTGAAAGACTTGATAAAAACGAAATTGATTTCAAACATATACATTTTTCCTAAATCCCATGTACATTGTTATCAACAATAAATTATCCACAACAGATGATTTTTTGTAATGTTTTTAAAAAACTAGATTAATTAAAAAAGACTAGGAAGCTGTGATATATTTATTGGAATAAAAAATACAGTTGATAAATCCTTTTAATATATTTAATGGTTTATAAAAACATCGTAATCATTACCCAGCAATATTTAGGGTTACATAAAGTTTTCTTTACTTGATTAATATAATTAGTAATACTTGAGATAAAAGCATTTGTACGGAATAACAAAGGAACATAAATATTTCTCAGCAAACTTTATATCTAAAAAATTAGTTATAGTTGCAAAACTTTTGTAACATTACTAAAATAGAGATTAAAAACACGAACAGTGAGTAATAATGTAATTTCTATCACAGAACCTTCAAAATTGCATCCAACATTTTCTTTGACTTGGACGAGAGATGGGCGCGAGTGTCATTTCATTTCTTTAGAACTAAATTAACATAATTATTTTCTCGTTGTTTTACCAGTTCACATGATTTACGGATTTTAAATAAAGGATACAAATCTTCGCGAGGATAATACGATATATTTGCTATATATAATAATTATATTTTACATAGTTTACACACATTTACATTTTTGAACGCGTACGCGTCTTTACCCGAATTTGACGCGCAATATCTCCGATGTCCGAGGTCTGTAGGTTCGCAGTGTGTACAACTGCACTCGATTATTAGCGCTGTTGCCACATCTACATAGTGTTTATGCGTTCATTAAATAAAATTTAAAACTACTTAAATATGATATTTTTATGTTGCTAATTTTCAATATGTATGTTATGTGCATATTGAGTAGATTTCTTTGCTATATAGATAATGTTTATCGCAAATAATTTCAATAGAATTTAATTTTTTCAAGTTGGTAGCGGGTTTTAGTCCCATAAGAAAAGCATAGGACCCACCCTGCGATCCTCACTTCCCTCGGACCCCGATATACCTCCTTAATGAATATTGTAGTCATCAATTCTCGTTAAAATACAGATACATTGTCAATATAAAATATCCATTGATTTTTCCATATTCATTACCAATATTTCTTACTGTAAGTACGTAGACTATAATACATCAAACATTTATGATACTTAGACATAAAAAACCTATTTGAATATAAGGATTTCTTTTACATTTTCGCTGTAACTATAGGTTTGCTTTTATTCAGTTAATGTATCGCGATGGTAAACCCTAAATAATTGGGCGAGCTTAGGACGTGATTATTTAGTTTTTTTTATGGCCATTAAACCATTGCTCATACGGTTTGATCAGAATATACAGGGTGTCAAGTAAGTCCGTTTTGGATTCTAACTTTGAAACCACCTTGCGCATTTTAATGAAACTTTGGTATAGTGTATTACATATAAGACTCCATGATTTCGTATTAAAATTCGTATTATATGAGATATTCAGAAACAAACCGGACTCTACACATATTTTTTCAAAGTTTTGTCATGCTATCGAAATGAATTATTTTAGATATTCTAAAGATTTTATGTAAAAAAGGTACCTTTCATTTTTAAGTTCCAAAAACTTTTGCAAGATTCAAAATTTTTAATTTGTTTCTCTTAGGCTATTTGTAAACATTTTTGGTACTCGATAAAGTTAAATAAAAAATGTATGAGATACTCTAGGCACAGAAATTAAGGGATATAAAAAAGTCCAAAAATTTTGGGTGATTTTCAAAGAGCTGTAACTTGGAGTGAAATGGTCGTACAGAGAATAAGAAAAAAAAATTGAAGCTTCAAGTGTCTAGTTTTCTGGATCTGGAGTTTAAAATTTTTTAACATCAGCAGTTTTTGAGAAAAGAAAATCAATGAAAAAAACTATGTGTGCCTCCCCTGAATTGGCTTTTGAATGTTTACCGAATTATTTTGAGAACTAGGTGAAAACTCGAAATCGCTCGCAACTCATATTACGCCATTATGTGACATCGATCACCCCGTCCGAGAATGTCATTAAAGTACCATAAACCGTCACAAAAAACGCATTAGTAATTTCTTATACCAGAAAATCGTGTACAATGTAATGGTGGCAGTTTCCAATAGTTTTTTTAAATGTTATAGGATCGGATTCAATTATTTGTTAAAATTTTCCCTGTGACTGTATTGATTTAATATAGAAACTAAATTTAAAATCCAAGTTTCAAAAGAATCACCAAAATAAAATATAATCAATATATAATTTTTCCAAACAACGTTTTAGGGGATTACCATTCGAATTTGATCATGACACAAGTCTAGCAAAGCTGCTAGATGTAGGTAAACATTTGTAAACAATTTATTTGGTCGTAATTTCCTTTTTTGTGCCAGTCATATCGTTAGGAGGCAATATTTGAACACGAATAGTACCTACAAACTTCTGATATGTATCGTCGGAATAATTTAGTAGAGTTGTTTCAAAATCTTATGAGCTTTGACCTTCTTATGCGCAGAAACATAATTCCGACCGTCGCCTAAATTATTCTACGTCCTAAAAACATTACATCCATTATTCACAGTCTATCTCGAGCTCTCGTAGCGAAAACAAGCCTTTGATCCGATTACAAATATCATAATAAAATCGTAGACTAACTGTTATTAAAGTAGATAATTCGGGCGAATTAGACCTGTTGTAAAAAATACACAGAATAAAAGCCTAAATTTGTGTATTTGTAGAGGTCGAGCATCATATATTTTTTCTAACAAAAGAAAAAAATTGCTCTTCTCAGTTTTTCGCTTATATCTCCGAAAATAAGCCTGTAACCGACATGAGGTATAGTTATCGATTTTGTTCCTGAGGAAATTTGCTACAAGGATGGGATTTTGCGAAAGCTCGCATTTTTTTTTAAATTGCAAAATTAGCGGTGAAAATTAAAATGTGCAAAATTTTCAGCATTAAATAAAAACAACGAATTTGACTGAAATTTGATGAAACTACTGGAAAAGATAACTGTTGGGGTGCTCAACAAATATTCGCTATCCTCCGTTTTACTTTCATTTACGAGTACATCATTTGAATGCGTCATAGTTGCATGACGTTTTATAGAACGAAATACGTAATTAAGTCGGATCTAATTTTTATATTTTTATACATACAGGTATACATACCTACGCTAAAAGTCATCATTGCTATCACCGTTTATTTACACAAGAACACAATAATTACATTGTTCTTTCACACATTCTATATTAAGGTCTATACTTTGTACGATTAAAAGAACACTTGTTTATATATTGTTAATGCTGTTTACTTTCTTTATGTATTGACCTTAATTTATTCAAGAAAAATTATTTACTTTATGTTTGACTGTACAACTTTTGTTAAGGTAAATATGTCATTAATAAAACTTGAGTGGTATTTAGTAATTCACAGAAGACACCGTTAGCCTCAGAATGTGAGTGTATTTCGAATTAAAAATGATGTTACTGAAAATGACTTAAATCAAAATTCTATTATTTAATAATATAATATATTTTCATATAACACTGTTTCTACTTTATTGTAAAGGCGTTACGCTAATTCAAAGGCGTTCAAATTTTATTTCTAAAAAACCTTAACAAATGAAGTCAAATAATGTTCTTTGATACTCGAAGTGTGTCAACAGTCTCTTTTAAGATCGCTAAGCATATCCCAAATAACTTTAATGTGTGTATATTCTCCCTCAAAATATTTAGAAATATTTCCGAGAATGATTTCGATCTTGGTTTTGATCTTCCCAAAAAAGAAAAAAAGATAAATGCACTGTTTGCGAAATTAGAGAAGATAAAAGAAATTAAATTTTCAAATGAAATGCAGATGAAAGAAAAAGCTTGAAAATCATCAAGAAAATAAAGAGAACAAAAGTCTCTTGCTTTCTGATCAAACAATTTGTCAATTATTCCAGAGAAAATGCAGTGTACAACGAAACTATCTCTTTTTGTTATTTATGTATGGGGTAAAACAGCGGTTGCCACAAAATATCTCCAATCGCTTACAACTACTTGGTGGATAAGGGAGGACATGTCAAAACTGTTCCGCTATGATAGCTTCGGCAATAATTGAAATAGAGCGATATTGACCATGCTATCCATATTAGTAGAGTTTCCAACAATATTATTCACTTAAAAATTGTATTTCTTCTTCCCGGACATTTTTATATGCCCGTAGATTCAGTGCATTCTACCAAAGAGCAGTTTATAAGTAAATTGCCTTTCTGAATAGAGTACATTAATTACCTACTTTGTTCGAAAACCACATTACAAAATTTGATGACGTCAAACCATATTAACAAAAGCAAAGGACGGAAAATATTTCAAATCGGTCAGACCAAAATTGCTTATATCGTAAAAGGTGGAGATGATATTAAAGAATTCTTATTTTGTCGATAATGAGCAATTTTTTAAAGGTTGATATACAATAGGTACTTAATTTTATTGTAAATTAATATAAATTCGTTATACCTACATTTTTAGGAAGATGTTATTTAAGAATTTGAAATGTGAAAAGGTCATACCACAAAGTAATGAATATAAAAATTGACTATAGCAACGATGTTCCAGACAAGATAGAGAAAAGTAAGCATAGCTATGGTAATATTAATTACATTGAAATATGGTTTTTGTTTTGTATTTTCCATTAAATAGAATAGGCATTCGTTTACGGTTTATTCTTTCTTTGTGTATCAAATTCTTAAACTAATAAATATTAGATTTAAAAAAATGCTCAAAAAAATACTCGTAATCGTAAATTACAAAATATATTTGCGTAGTATCAACAATATTTTTGTTTATAAAAATAATTTGACTATACAAAAAAATAGACTCCTGTAAATACCACGACCTCTCGTTTACGACGTTTTTTCAAAAAAAAACTGGATATTATCGTTTTTACGTATATATTACTTTATTTATTTTCATATATTTTTATGTATGTATTTTTTTATTCTATTATTTTTTTTCACACTCTTCTGACTTACTCTCATCCGGACACGTAGCATTCAAGCACAACCCAGCCAGCACCAACTCTATTAGCCCCATGATTCGATTACTATTTTTTCTTAACGCCGCTTTGCATTTTTTCCGACAGCCCGACTTTTAGTCGACTGAACTTGACACCTTGCGTAAACTGAAAAGCTTTTTCGTGTCAGAGCTTTCATTGGGTTATCGGAAGTATTTAGCGCATGACACATATTGTCATGTATGTATGTGTGTGTGTGTGTCAATGTTAATGGATGCATCGTTATGCTGATGTGTTTTTAATAATAGCACCGGAAATGACCCTTAAGCTGACGATAAGAGAAAATAATGTCGACAGACTACAAGTTATATATCGACAATTGAAGTCTATTTGCTCATCCGCGGTGTCAATTTACTTAGAACTTATTATTAACTACAAAATAGTAGCAAATATTTATATGTTTGAAAAAACCAGTGCTCGAAAAATATTTGACTGTAAAAATGTACAATAGTTACCAACAGCTGAAATTTTTAGTTTAGCATTTACTTACATTTAGGTGTTCTGTCGTTGTTTTTATTAAACTCAAATCGATATGAAGATACATGCAGTTACTGTCTAAAGTTATTTAATTGTGGATAGTTTTAGTTTTTTCTCATCTTGGATATTTTGGCACCTCTGAGAGGAATATAACCAGACCTCTGAAATTGATGGGTCATTTCGATAAGCGAGGTATTATTTTATTAAACTATTTCAACGCTTTATCAAAAAAGCGGAGGAATAAAAAACTAGTGTTCACATATCGAAAAATAAATCTGTTTGTTTATTAAAACTGGGAAAGACATATATTTTTGGTGGTTCATCTGTTTCCATAGCTCTAGATATCATATAATGTTTAATCTATTATCATTTATCTTAGTCCAATCAAATTGTCGAAAATACCTAATTTTTTGAAAATTGAAAATAGGTATGTAAAAACTAGGAAAAATTCCGTAGAATTCAATAAACTACTTTACCCCAGCTGAATTTTTGGGCTTCATTTTGAAAATCGCGCTCAAAGTTGGCAAAAAACAGGTTTTTTTCATTTATAAAAAAATAAACATTTTAGAAAAAAATGTTTCATGTTAGAAAAAAATGTTTCAAACAAAAGTTTTAGGAATTTTTAATACGGATCGAATAAGCCCAAACCGATAAATAAATAAATTAGTGATTGCAAAAAAACCGCTAAAAATCGCAATTTTTTCAAATAGCTCTTTAAGTTAATCAAAGTTTTATAGCCCCGAAAAAAAAAACGATTTTCAATCGTTTTTTGCGATATATGAAATCGATTTGAGGCCGATATTTACACATAATAGTGTAATTATTAAAGAAAATTTTAAGCTCAACGCCGTTCCTAAAGATGTGGCGGCCTATGAATTATGGGGATTTTATAAAAACGCTTTTTTTCGAAAAACTCGATTTTTGCAAAAACTAAAATATTTTTTAATTTTGAAAAAATCATCTTATTTTGCTCACCAAGAGCTATCCTTTCACCAAGTTTTATAAAAAAATATTTATTTTTGGAAGAGCTACCAGCTATTTGAAAAAATTACGACTTTTAGCGGTTTTTTTGTAATAACTAACTAACTTATTTATCGATCAAAACCGGTTTGGGTTTATTCGATCCGTATTAAAAGTTCCTACAACTTTTGTTTGAAACATTTTGTTCTAAAATGTTTAGTTTTTTGTATGATATAATAATAATATAATATATTTTCATTTACTGAACTATTTTCTGGCTATTTTACTTTTTTTAATATTTGTAGGTAACCAACGATCCAAGGATCCAAGTTTAGGGAATTTCAAACATATCTTTCACCGCTTAATAACAATCGCGGTCTCCTTATTTCTTAAATTCTCGCTGTTTTGTGCATAACCGTATAGTTCGAAAAACTATTCTACAGTTAAATACAGAGTGGTCCCGAGGTAATGGGCCAAAATTCATGGGTAGATTCCCCAAGCAAAAATACTGCGATTTAGCGGAACTTACCTTAGTTGAAAGTTAAATGGATACAGGTTGTTAAATGTAAAATATTATTTCAGTTTTTTTTTTTTTTCATTTATTCCTTAACAAATGCAAATATCCTCACAAAATTCTGGGGTTTAGAGTTCTTTGGATAGAGGAATTGAAACATTTCGGTTAAAGTTCATAGAGGGCGCTAGCTGCAGTAGATTGAATGTGTTAAAAACTACATAACTTTTTTGTACTTTAAGATATCTCATGTTTGGTATCAAATTCTTATTTTCCAACTTTTTTACACAAAAAAGGTATATTTTATGAAGGTAGCTATCTCGCACCGTTTTCGAGATATTTGGCTTTGAAACTTCCAATGCCACTGCATTAAATTACAAATAAGTACCTACAGGTATTATTAATTTAGCGGTAAAGTTTCTTAAGTAGGATCTGGACGAAAATAAAAAAATTAACGTCTTCCACTTGTCTTATTGCTGTCATTTGTATGCTAATTTCTATTAAGTATTATTTGTACCTAATTAAAATTACATCTTAGCTTAAAATTTAAATTGTATACTCGTATACATAAATGTGAGATAGAATAGATTTTCGTTTTTGGAATTACCTACATGAAATCAGGTTGTTTATGGAGAAACTATAAACACCTGAGAAGAACTTTAGCAGCAGTTTTAAATGTTACAAAGTCATTTCGCGTTAAGGATTTATACTTTAAAATAAAATATCTTTTAATAAACGCGTTGATAAATGTATTAAAGTTAGAGGTGGACATTTTGAACAATTATTGTCAAAAAGGCATATTTTCTACTAATGTTTACTATTTAGTGAATTTAATTATTGGTTCTGTTATTACTTTATTACTCTGTTTAAGTATTATTATAAAAATATAGATACTATCTCGGATACTATTCATTTTTCATATTATGCTCTAAATAAAAAAAATAATAATAAATCCAGAAATTTATATAGTAGGTAGGTAGGTACGTAGGTAGGTATTCATTAGGTAGGTCATTATTGTACAGTCAATATAAATGGGATTTTAACAACCATCTCCTATTAAATATTAAACAATCATTTTTTAACAGTGGTAATTACTTTGATATAATATATATTTACTAATAACAACTTTACTGGCACTTTATAATATTTCACATATTTTTTTAATAATAGAACAGTCGTTTTGTTCATGATCTACACCTATTTTCATAATTAATTGCTTTTGATAAAATGTTAGTCATTTTTCGATGTACTTAGTGCATATTCATATTTAAAAGTTAATGAAACACAATTAAATAGACAGTTCTTTATTAATTGCGTCGTTTTCATAAATAATTTATCAAATAAACATAGACATACTATGGATACTAAATTTATATGTAGATACATTAAAATATAAAGAAAAAATAACACGATTCTCTTATCGTTCTCAAAATATCCAAACTTTTTTCTTTTAATGTGATAGTGGAAAATAACTGATAAGAGAACAGACTAATAAAGTAGATTAATAATAAACCTACTCAATTCTAAAATTGTAACAATTTTAATTCAATAATCTAAATTGACATTAAGTGCAGCATTGAGTATATTGAGCAAAGTGTAGAGGATTTTATTATCCTGGTTTTCTCTGCAAGATACGCAAGTAAAATATTTTCTGACATCTTCTTGCTTCCTTTTGATTCGCACCATTTACTAAAAAGTTCATACTGATTCTCATACTTGCTTCTCGACTTCTCTGGCAGTAAATTAAGAGTAACTGATTTTGCAGCTTGCGCAATTTTCGGTGGAGTGCACGAAAATTCACTAATTTCATCGACATCCATTGCATTTTCATGGAAAGACATTTTTATTGAACGAGAACGATCGTAAAATCACGCGCTGATCAAAATTGTCGACATCTGTCAAATTCCCCCTCAACCACAACGCTTAGTAGTCCAAGAGAATTAAGCTCAAAACCTTCGAGATATGGCTGTTGCTTGACGTAGATTAAATATTAGTAAAAATCGGTCAAAAATAATATAAAAAATGAAAATATAAGGTTGCGCCAAGAAAAAAAGTTGTGCTATTTGCAGAAAAAATTAAAAACTGCAAAAATACTCAAAAATCACGTGTTTTTCCTAACATTTTCCAATATAACTTCTTAAATATGCAGTTTACAGAAAAAACTATTACTGCTGAAATTGTTTGTTATGAAATTTGCTATAAGACACAATTGTTTTGAGACCTGCGTATTCAATATTTTTGTTGCTAGAAAGCCAAAACAGCGTAAGAAAGTGATGAAAATCGAGGTAATTTTGAAGCGTTCAACTGATAGGTAAGAAATTGTCCAATTCTACTATAAATGTACATGTAAGTACTTTAAAGGATTACAAAACGAAATTCCAAAACCCGATCGAAATCGGTCTGATAGTTTTGGTATGAGACAATTTGTTACTAAATTTCAGCGCGAAATGTCGTTATTTTTTTGCGTCAGTGCTGGGGTTAAAGTTAGGCATTTTAATTGGCGCTGATTTTTTTACACATACTTGGACTCTTTAACTATCATATAGAATCGTTATAATATTAATTTTCTTTTTTTTAATAATTTTTGGAGCGATTTTAAAAATTCGAAAAATTTTAACTTTATAAACAAATACTTTCGTGAAGCCGTTTTGCGGGTTGGAATATATACCAAAGTACTAAAAAATAGTTCTCGGAAAGACGCTTAACTTGAAAAAAAGAACGTTCAAATCGGTCACATAAGTTCCGAGATATCAAGTGTCAAAGTCAACAAGCGTTAGCTGCAAAACTATGCATAATGTAACAACAACAAAAATTGAATTTGGTAGGTTTTTTAAGAACTTTTCGTATGTGCTTTTATAAATATTATCGCACGTGTGCTTTTTATATGAAAATTCAATGAATATCGCCAAACCGACCGTTTGAGCCGCAAAACCGGGGGGAGGGGATGAATGATAGAAATTGAAATCGCGCGTTCAAAAAGAGCGCGCCCTCTTCGGCGTTCAATATCTCGGCTTCTACGGCTCTGATTTTGATGATTTTTTTTAAATCGATATAGCAAAATGAGAGGAATTCAATTATCAAGATTTCATTGAAATATTATAAAGCCTTATCAGCCTATTACGACTGCTTAAAATTTCATACATTTCATTGTTGTATATTCATGTAAATAATATCGATGACTATTGTTAAGAGGTATTAATTTTAATAACTACTTGGTAATAATGTTTAAAATCTTGAAATTTTTATGTCCTAATGTAATTTATTTATTGTTTACATATAAAATAGAAAAAAATGCAGATACAAATAATTATTATTTGATATTTATAAAACGTATCATCGCATTATTAAAAAATGTATTAAGCTTTTTTATAGCATAGTTGCTGATTTCGCTCTCAAAAATTTCTTCCTTTAGTAAACAATTAAAAATCGCACTTTGCAATTCATTATACAGGCTGTCATGCGGTGACGACCCATTAGAATATTTCGGAGACTACTTCGATTTGAATTTTGAAAATTTTTGACCTGGTGGTTTTGGAGGTTTTATTTAGAGTTTAAATAAAATAATGCCATTGTTGTAGTACTTCCGGTTATACCGGTAGTCGCCACCTATTTGCTTATTATAAATGGAACATCCTGTATATTTTTGTATATTTGAATTCTACGCATATTTTTAGAGGACTTTTATAAAGCTTCCCTATATGTATCTCTAATGGTCTAATGGTCTTCGACCTATTTCAATTTCATATTTATTGTCGAATTTGATTGACCGAACCGCCAAAACTTGGTTTTTCTAAATGGGACACCCTGTATATTTAATAAAAATCTGTTGTAGAAATTTACTCCACATCTATCCATATTACACCTCCCTATACCTATCTTTTAATTTTTCTGTTTTTGACGGATTTTGTGATAAATAAAATGATCCAATTTCTTGCGAGGATGGCTATGAAATTGCTGGCAAATTTAAAAAATCAAATTAACCAACCATAAGTCATTATTTGCTGTTAATTTAACAGTGGTACCTACTTACAATTAGTTAAGCACTGATTTGAAAATAATGGACAACAATACTTATTCAAATGCTGATATTATAAGTGAAAATACCAATGATGTAAAAAAGTGAAAAACTTTAATAATACGATAATTATGAAAGTATAATAAACACGTTTTGTAAAAATAAATAAATAATTATTTGTATCTATATTTTTTTCTATATTATATGAATACAATAAATAAATTACATATTAAATAAAGATTTCAAGATTTTAT
Organism: Anoplophora glabripennis; assembly: GCF_000390285.2. Taxonomy (NCBI): domain Eukaryota; kingdom Metazoa; phylum Arthropoda; class Insecta; order Coleoptera; family Cerambycidae; genus Anoplophora; species Anoplophora glabripennis. The sequence goes on along the minus strand of NW_019416536.1, from coordinate 1,183,769 downwards.
TTAAACATTATTACCATGTAATTATTAAAACTAAAACCTAGTAACAGTGGATTATGTACCTATATCCTACCATCGATATTATTATTTACATGAATATACAGTATAACAACGAAATGTGGAAAATTTTTAGTCGTAATAGACCGAAAAGGGCTTTATAATATTTTAATGAAACCTTGATAATTGAATTCCTCTCATTTTTCTACATCGATTTAAAAAAAAATCATCAAAATCGGAGCCATAGAAGCCGAGATACTGAACGCCGAAGCGCGCGCGCTCTTTTTGAACGCGATTTCAATTTCTATAATTCATCCCCTCCCCCCGGTTTTGCGGCTCAAATGGTCGGTTTGGCGATATTCATTGAATTTTCATATAAAAAGCACACGTGCGATAATATTTATAAAAGCACATACGAAAAGTTCTTAAAAAACCTACCAAATTCAATTTTTGTTGTTGTTACATTATGCATAGTTTTGCAGCTAACGCTTGTTGACTTTGACACTTGATATCTCGGAACTTATGTGACCGATTTGAACGTTCTTTTTTTCAAGTTAAGCGTCTTTCCGAGAACTATTTTTTAGTACTTTGGTATATATTCCAACCCGCAAAACGGCTTCACGAAAGTATTTGTTTATAAAGTTAAAATTTTTCGAATTTTTAAAATCGCTCCAAAAATTATTAAAAAAAAGAAAATTAATATTATAACGATTCTATATGATAGTTAAAGAGTCCAAGTATGTGTAAAAAAATCAGCGCCAATTAAAATGCCTAACTTTAACCCCAGCACTGACGCAAAAAAATAACGACATTTCGCGCTGAAATTTAGTAACAAATTGTCTCATACCAAAACTATCAGACCGATTTCGATCGGGTTTTGGAATTTCGTTTTGTAATCCTTTAAAGTACTTACATGTACATTTATAGTAGAATTGGACAATTTCTTACCTATCAGTTGAACGCTTCAAAATTACCTCGATTTTCATCACTTTCTTACGCTGTTTTGGCTTTCTAGCAACAAAAATATTGAATACGCAGGTCTCAAAACAATTGTGTCTTATAGCAAATTTCATAACAAACAATTTCAGCAGTAATAGTTTTTTCTGTAAACTGCATATTTAAGAAGTTATATTGGAAAATGTTAGGAAAAACACGTGATTTTTGAGTATTTTTGCAGTTTTTAATTTTTTCTGCGAATAGCACAACTTTTTTTCTTGGCGCAACCTTATATTTTCATTGTTTATATTATTTTCGACCGATTTTTACTAATATCTAATCTACGTCAAGCAACAGCCATGCCAATGTGTAATTCTCCTGGACTATAGTTTTATGTCAAAAGTCGCAGAAACACTAGACGTTTTTTTATTACGGTTTCCATGGTAACTAAGCGAGCGTTTTGGTTACTTTGTCGCTCGCCGAGCCTAGAAATCATCTTCTAAAAACGCTTTTTTATAAAAATATGACACTTCAGTTTTCACCTTTATGCTCTAGGCAAGAATTAATGAAATTAGAAATGAAGTTCAAATATTTTGTAAACTTCTAAATGTGTCATAAATATCGTACTCTAACTTTGTAGACAAAGAGACGTTTGAGGAAAATATTTCACTGATAGTAATCAATTTTCAAACGATTAACTAAAAACATACATTTACCACTCGCCGTAAAAAAACTGACAGCATTATTATATAACTTAACGCCAGTAAATGTACACACGTGTACAGAAAAATCGTTAACCAGAAGCAAACATTTAAGAGCTATTTCATGCATCCGCGGACAAAGCATTACTTATTGACAAGGTCCTTGTTAAAGCGTCTGTCCTTTTTATCAACGTCTATGTGAACACAGACAAGTTTGACATAATAATAAAATAATTACAAGTAATGTAAAATTTACTCACTGAAAACTAAACCATAGTTTATATTTAGATAGAAACAAAAGTAATAGAAAAGAACCAGTGAATTAAAAAATGGAAACATAACAATTTAAATACTCCGCAAAGCTACACTAATTTAAAAAATAACTAGGAGATTAAGGAGAAAAGATAAGTACTGTAACTGTATAAACTTTTCTAACTGAGCTTTTTATTATTATATTTGCTAATATTTTATTTTGTTTTTTTTTTCAATTCTTATCAAATTAGTTCAAAATAACCCTTGAATCATCGGGAAAAATGTATCGATGAGCTCCAAATAACTGCCGAAGTTGATGACTTTGTTCTAATAAAGTGAATTCATTTATTGTTTTAATTTTTATGAGTAATAATAAAAAATTTGTTGATTTTAATTAATCCAAGATTTTAAAATTCACTTAATACTATTGTGGATATGACTCAATGTTGGTCGAGGCATTATTCTGATCAATAAACTAACACTCCGATTAAAAAAAGTGATTGATGCTTTATGCAAGTAAATTGGTTTTAAAGGAAACGATATCATTATAGGAATAAGTATGCATGTGAAACAACAACACACTTAAGTAACTAAACATTTTTCGATCTTGAATAAATCATTATTAGATATCGAAAAACTATACGCTTATTTTGCCTAAGTAAACCGAAGAATATGCACTATGCAGTATATACCCAGGCCCGGATCCAGAGGGGGTGGCGATGTGGCGATCGCCACCCCCAAAGCACAACATTTTTTAAAGATCTTCAATTTCTCCAAACGACAACAGGCAGTTAGTCGATATTAATGCAAGTCCCCCTTCCTAACCTACACCTTACGTCATCAAAAAAATAACAACAACAACAACAACAATAATAATAATAATAATAATAATAATAATAATAATAATAATAATAATAATAACAACAATAATAATAATAATAATAATAATAATAATGATAAAGAAGTGCTTTGCGCCACCCCCAAAACCAGTCTCTGGATCCGGGCCTGTATATACCCCGCTGTTACCGTAATTGGTTTGTGGTTGTTTTATGATTTACTTTATGCTGAGAAAGAGAAAATATAATAATAAACGGCTAGCATGCTGTAAAGTATATGTACACACTCGTTTATTTGTGCTATCGATTGGACAATATACTGTAAAATCCACAGGGGTGGGGTAAAAAAGACGAACTTTTATAGACAATAGCTAACAGGTCAAGACAAGAAGGTATATAAAATGAAATAATATTTCGAAAGCTTCATAGGCGCTCTTTACAGAAAATACAAGATTAGATTGGAAATTAAAACTGAAATTTCATGTTTTTTATGCGCTATCAAGCAGGTAGATGTTACAACCAATCAGTCGGCAAGAATACCCTCTCTATGATTCTTAATATGATTGCACAGTTTTTGAAACTAGAACATCCTGAAACATATACGGGCCATTCATTCCGATGAACATCGACAACGTTACTGGTTAATGCAGGAGTTGGAGTTGGAAGAGTTGAAAATGGTCATAAGTTTTGCTCTTCTCATTATTACGCCGATGACACACGATTATATTTATCATTTAAGTCTAGTGAGATTAATGTTGCCCATCAGAATACCAATAGTGAAAATGCAAGTTTAGTAACATTATCTGAAAAGCATTTGTGAATGAACATTTTAACGTTTGTTATTTTATTATATGGTTTTAAAAGTAATCGATAGTTTATCTCAGATATTTTGTATTAATTTTTCATAGACAATATTTTATTGCCGATAGTGATTCATGCTAACCTTGGGTTATTCATTGATCAAAATATTCAGCTTATTCATTCCGTTAATCACATAGTAAATTATCTAAGTCTAAGTGCTGGTTATTTCTTATGTGAATTAGGTTCTTTCCGGCCAAAAGACAACAAGGTCCTTCCACATTAATCAATTTGATATTTTGTGCATTTCTAAGCATTGACTAAATAATAATATTATACATATGGTTAACATATTCGTCACTTGGTTTCATGTTGCTGTCGGCTAAATAAACAGCATGGTGGTTTAATATATGCCAATTCTAATATGGAGATTTCAGAAGACGATTTAAATTTTTAAATTTAATTTTGGTTTCTTGGCCATTCAGGAGGGGGGACAGGTGACCACTTCTGGCTACGCCCTACGCAGCACGTGTTAAAAAGTGTAGACGCTGTAGAGAGAAAGGGCGATAGTTTGGGTACTCGTTCACTCTCTGTCTAATCGTTGAAGAACAGTGGGGAGATCTCGCCCTTCGACTGAACGGCGGCGAGCGTTAGCCAATCACGTGCCTGCGCGAGAGAGGAAGATAGTACCCAAACTATCTCTTTCTCTCTCTGTCACTCGTCTACACTGTCGCCGCCATGTGGTATATGCTCTAGGCCCTCTACAAACACTTGATTTAATAATTTTATTTTTTGTTTTTAAAACATTTTTGTTACTATACACACTGTTATAAAATTCAGTTCAATGAGTATCAACTGTTTTAGGTAGGTAATAAATTATAAGAGATTCCTTATATAAATACCTATATCATATAAATAAATATATATCACTTTACTTAAGTAAGTAATAATTTAAGTACCCAATTTAATCAATTGGAGAAGTACTTATTACAATCCTTAACTAATCCAATCGCTTAAGCATGGAAACCATCATGTTCTATATTTTTCGATTTTTTAGGAAAACTGAAGATAAATTTCTCTAGAATTATAATCGGTGATTCAAAAGCCAAAACCCACACAACCGCGGCTATAAAACTGAACATGGTTAGACCCCAAAATGAGTACATCTGAAATTAAATTTAACAGATTATTCTTTGGTAACTGATACTTTATCAGAATAAAGATCTTACCATTCTGAGTTCGCTAAAATAAACTCCAGTTTTAAACATATAAGCGTATATGAACATTAATGGGTAGTGCAATATGTACACGCTGTAGGTCAGTCTGTTTAGCACTTGATAGAAAGGGAACGATAAAAACCAATTTATTGGACCTAAAATAAAACAGATCATTTAAAACATTGTAATAGATGCACATTGCCTATGAAACACTGAACCATAGTAATCAAGACAGTTTTGTTAGTCTAGATCTAGAAGAACGCTTTCTCGTTAATACCAAAATGTAGATATTTCAAGTTAGGAATAAATTTTAAATCTGTTTTTACCTCCGTATCCGTTTGCACATGCAAACACCACCCATAACAAACAAATGGCCCATACAGGTCTAACGAATCCTATATAGAAGCTGTTTGCCAAAACGTCGTGTTCTGGGTCCCTTAAAGTACTATGCCCTCCATAAATACATGTTAAAATGACAGCTATGCATACCATCCACAGTATACACACTAGGATCTAAAATAGGAAACAGAAAAATTTATTATGCGAAGTATAGTTTTTGTATTCAAGACTGAAGAGAAACAAATGTTTATTATTCAATATTTTTCCAAAGAAAAGAGTGATGTACAGATAATCTTAGAACCGGTGTCCCACTTAAACAGTAAATGGGTTGGATATTGTCCAAAGAAATCTAAGCTTCGACGAAAGTAGAAATCGAAACAAACGGACGTATTCATTTCTCTAATTATGATGTTTTTTTCTCAGATTATCTTAATAATTGGCAATCATAGGGTTTCTAGCAGAGAAGAACTAGTAAATATAACAGTACAAGATACAGAAGACACATCTTATGTGGTTATCAATAACATTACTGAAAGCTAGAGACATAGATACTCAGAGGACATTTGTCATTTCGGGTGTATTCGTGGATTTTTCATTAGATATGCTAATGGAAATCGTACCAATCAAATTGTCGGTGTTAATAAAATAAGAACTGTTCTAAGAGAAATCACTGCATATTTGAAATTCCTGCATCCGAAAGACTACACGATTTTAGCTGATTCTGGGGCAGACAGAAGACATAGATGTTGGAAGTCTACTTCATTGGCTGTCCTTTAGATCGTACAAATTGTTAGCTCTTACTTTTTTATTTTATCTTTCAGGATACCCCAAAGAAAAAACCACACTGAGATCTAATTGATCTTGCTTATCGTATTATTATCCCCCACATAAAAAAATTATTTAGAAAAATGCAATTAGGTTATTATAAAACACATGTAGTAAAATATTTTTCCATAACAATGTATTTATAAACCTATTTAGTAAATTTAATAGTGGAAAAGGATAAATATGCTCTAGTTCCATGGCAATCTTAACTTTGTCAAAAAAAGTGACAAATATATAACGTTTTTCAAGACATTCAAAATGGTCATTCTAAATGCAAGCAGCAAGTGGGACAGATGTTGACATTTATAAAAAAAATACGTCTTACTGACCTTGTTCAGGTTGCGAAGTTTCAAATCACCATGGAATTTTATTCTAGCCAAAATGTATCCTGCTAGTAATCCAATAAACCAAGGTGCTGCTCTAGTATGTGTTTTCATATAGTACAGTGTCATATAATCCCTTGTAGCGTTCCTATAAATCAAATTTGAATATTGCTTTTCTAACTAAACAAAAATAAATATACTTACATGTCCATAATATCCGACAATGCCAAACCTGGCAGTTCATATATGTAAGCAATAGTAAATGGTACTATTATAAACGCTAGTATACCGGCTCCAATAAGGCTCATTCCTATCTTTGGATATTTCCATAGCGGTAGTAAAATCAAAGGAGACAGTATGTATAGTTGCATGTCTATGCTTAGATACCAAGTATGGTCAAGGCACTAAAATGGAAGTTTTGAATATTTTAAGTGTTTTATTACTGCTGATATTACATTTGTAACAATGGGCTAGCATCAGGAGCTTTAGGCGTAATTTAAAAGTTAATAACTCAATGTATGTATTCTACTTACATATATACCATCATTGACATAATTTTGAACGTAAAGCAATGCAGTCCACCAGTACCTTTGGCATCCCTTTTCTAAATAGGATATAGAGTCCCACCTAGGACTTTCACCAACATATCTTAGTAAATGAGCTGTAAATAACACTGCTGCTGCTAGGGCAGGAGTTAGCCTAAAAAATATGTGTGTTAATGGATGTTAAAAAGAAATTTATAACACTGGGTGTTACCTTAGATAACGGTGGAGATAAAACTTAAATATGTTAAACTTTACTCCGTTGTTCATTGCTTTGATGAAACTATAAACAACGAGCAATCCAGACAGGAAGAAAAAAGTATCGACGGATAGAGTCCCATTAGTGATAGTCAAGCTTCTCAAGGTAACTATCCACTGCAAAAGTCATAGTCATCAGAAATAGTGGAAGAAATACAGCAGAATATTTCGAGTTTTTTAAATTTACATTTTATATTACCTCTAAAATATCGATAAAATTCACAACTGGAGCTGCCAGGTACATAGTATAGACATGTCCTATTAACACCCATGTTATACTGAGAAACCTGATTCCATTTAAACATGTTAGTTCGGTAGAGTTTTTGTTGACTCGGAAAAGCTTTTCTCCATTTGAGTACACGGAAAATGCTAGGATGATCGCATAGTGCGGTTCTAAAAATCGTATATCGTTTAAAATCTATGTAAATTAGCTATACAGAGTGTACCTTAACTCGGCTGCCAAACATCTACAGGATGTTATCATTAAAAATAAAACAAGGGTCAATTTCTGATGCCTTATAAAGATATAACAGTTTGAATATGACCTATTAACAATATTCATCTTAAGCTTTGTATAAACTTGAGTATCATGCCAAATAACAAACAGAAAAATGAACCAAAGCCACGAAGGCGTTTGCAGGTTTCAACGAAGCCGCAATCAAGTTTCGGTTTATGAAACTGCAGAAATCTTTTGCTGATGCATTTTCTTCAAACACATGCTGTTGATCCAGGTGCAACTAATCCCCCCACAGATCAAAATTATCAAGTTGGCCAATCATCAGTCAGAAATTATCCATGCATATTCAGATCAGTCCTGATTTACCAAAGTACCAATATAATGGAAATTATTTTAATGGATATAATATTTTCAGGCAATTTAGATCTGTCACTCTGAGAAGCAAGATATTTCAAGTGGTGTGTTCCAAGGTTCAATGCTGAGTCCTATCTTATTTCTAGTTTATGTTTTAGATCTTATAAAGGACCATGCATCGGTATCACTTTTCTATGCCGACGACTTCTTCTCGCATTAAAATTGTAACAAATTTGGTGCTAATACTTCAACAAGTTTAGATTTAAGAAAAAACATTATTAATAGAGCATGTCCAGCCTACTGTATCTTTACAAGGAGATCGTTAACTTCCTGTAGAAGTTTGGCAGTCGAATTAATTACTTCGCATTAGTTTATAAAAAGCACATATTTTTACCTCTCTCCATATAGTTGTAGAACAGATCTAAGGCAGTTGACACTAGCATAAGGAATGCAAAATACGACAGCACGACACTATAAGAATATATTTTTAATCATCAAATCCATATTTACAGAATGTGTACTTACATTGCTGCTATGGCACCGCCAGTGAAAGAGGGACTTAGGTCGTCCTTAGTTTGGCACCTTACGGATACTGACACTGAATCTGTAATTTGATTGGTAATTTCTCTTATATCTTCATCCGAGCAATTACTAGGAAGACATATGGCCCATGTCATTGCAAATTCTAAAGGTCCTGAACTGTCTCCAGATGTACCTTCCAAGGTTACCAGATTTCTAGATAACATCCTAAGACGTTGAGCCTAAATACCCAATAAAATTAACTACCATAAATTAAATTTAATAAAAAATTAAAAAACATTATGATTTGGAGAGGAAATCTACGTTTATAGTACCAGCAATGGTTGCTAGATATTTAGTCGGAAACTATATTTTTACTTACTCGTTTTTCAAGGTCAGCCGTTTCATCATCTACGTCAGTACCCATAAGCGAATCCAAAGGTAATGAGCTTAAACAATATTTTCCCTGAGTAAATCCGTCCTTAGATTCGGTCCCCAGGCACTGACTAAACTGGCCCAATTCACCAAAATTCAAAGAGAGAATTCCAACGGGGATTTTTGAGGAAGCGTCGAACACTGTGGAAACAATTTACGATTCTTATAATACAAACGGCATAAAGCAAATACTACGAAAAAGTTTGTAACCATTTTATACTACACGACAGACTAAGTAACTTTTTGAAATTTATTGTGAGAAAAATGTGTTCAAAAATGTTTTTTTCTGGATTATAGGTCAATTTATATTTACCGTTGTAAAATATTTTATATTGGTTAATGTTTCTAACAAATGAAAGATTTGAGTATATGCTGAAAATAAAGAATTAATTACTTCTCAAAGCCCACATATCTGTAGTCGATTCTAAATTTTCTAGGTAGAGCTGTAGTGCTTCCTGACAGGACTCAGAAATTATAGGATCTTCCGCAACATCTTCATACGTTTGTAATAAGTTTCTGTTGTCTAATCGGGCAGTTGCACTGTGTAGAAAAATCAAAATTGATATCAGAAGGATGCACTTCATTTTAACTTAGAAATTAACAGAACAACCAACACAATTGAGTGCCTTGACCTGTCGGTACCACCCAATATTTATAGGCATTATCAACCATATTATCAATGCATATAAATTAGATTTGACTTGACTTATCTTCCAAAATGAATGTTTCATACCGAGAAACTTTAGCTCAGCGAATCATACTAAGGATATAATATTTATAATTCCTCTAGTAGTTGTTGGAACACGGTTCAATAAGTTGTCCCAAATTATGTCTAGTCAACTTATTCCTTACTTGCCTATTAAGGGTGCCATATTCTTTAAATAGTGTTTTCCACAAAGACAAATAATTTCAAACATTTAAATAACTGAGTAATCTAAAGCTTATCAAATAATAGGAATGTTATGTCATGCCATCTGGCTATTTTCAAAGACGCCGCAGTAAAACGAATAAACAGGTGCAAAAAACCATCAAACCATCAAGGATTTAGGTACTGAAATCTACGAAAATACTAACTTTTTTATATATAACTCTACATGTAAATATTCTTATAACATTTACTTGCTTAGTCCTACATATAAAATTGTTTACTTTTATTTATAAGTACGTGAAAATAATTGTTAAAATGTGGGGTTAGGATAACAGCAAACGCATGTTTTACAAACGCTTTTATTTTAGTTATTATTTTATTTGAGTAAATTTAAATAGTACCAATGAATAAACAGAACACCAAGGATTTTATTTTTGTGCTTACTTTTGTTCTACATGTTTTACTTTTCAAGATTTCAGTACCTAAAAACGCCAGAAATTTGACTATTTCTCAGCCAGGAATATGGCCACCTTAACAAATTATCGTCTTGATATTTATGAGTTCATCAAAACGAAAAACTATCGCACGGGCCGTAAAAATATTAAGACCACTAAAATATTTAGTTAATCAAGGTGGGTAAAGTCCGTAACAGAACGTTAATCACCAAATTTCCTGAAATCTATCCTATCTCTGTTGTAAAATATTGGTGAAATTCCAGTTACTTTAGAATTTGTTGCTTTATAATTATATATTTCCTGCTGCATTTCAAACTGTCTACAAAGAATAAAAAGATTATCTAGATGGATTAAAATAGAAATAAAATTTGTTCCAAGTTATCAATTTGTAATAAATTAGGCTTATCCAACACCTGCACGACTACAGTTCTCTAAAAAGCTATAATTAGTGCCATTAATCAACCACCACTATGTATAAAAGCCATTAACTATTTATTAGTGTGTATCGACGTGAATCTCAATTATAGGGAAAAGAAAATAACCTAAAAGAACCCGAGTTCTTTAATTTTCAGAGAAAAGTGTTAAATTCGTAAATTTTTGAAGAATTTTGCATAAACAAACAAAAAATAATAAATAATTGCACAATGCACAATTTGTTAATGGTCTTCGTACTCAGTGTCTGGGACTTCATACGACCACAAACAGCATTGAGCCCTGTTTAGCACATGCCCATACAATCCATAAAAGGGATAATTGATTATAGGGAATTACTACAGTATTTAAATTTTAATATTTTGGGGCGTAGAACTCGATACAATTTTTTATTTTATTTGAAAACACCAAGTACAAATCTTCTTCAATTTGCTTATGTGTTCGAATTACCACCGTAATCAGAATCATCTTGATATTTTCTGCTATAATGCTCTTTATAAAGATGTATCCTCAATAGATGATGTCATTATTTTATGTATTTATTTACATATTATTTTTAGACGTAGAAATTTTTCTGTTTTTGTTTTTTTTTTTTGTTGACAAATGTATTTCCAATTTGTATTTTACTTGTGTTAATGTAATGTAATTGTATTTGTTTCATTTTAATCTGTATTTTAATTAGTCTAGTGCTTTGTTTGTATTTTCTTAAATTGTTATTTTTATGGTTTCTTTGACTTGCTACCATAATATGTTATGTATTAATGTAGACCAGTAAATATTCTATTCTATTCTATTGTACCTATTTTATAATTGGATTCTGTTTTCTCTTTTATTTCTTTAATCCTTATTATCACTTTATTTATCTAATTTTTTTAAAGAATTTATTTATTGCGTAAGAAATTTTGAGTTGTTTGTTAGATATTCATAAATCAATTAAATTAAATGTCAAATAATTTGCAGAATAATGCAATAAATCATTTTATTAGAAATGATTCACGTGACATATTTTGATAAACGGTGGGTACAAAGAGACAAAATTTTGTTCTCACCTAGATGGTATGAAATAAAAAGAATGGGAGCAAACAATTAAATTTTATACCCATTTTGGCATTTTCTTTGATTCCTCAAATTATAAATTTATATATATGTATACATATTTCCATTTTTAACATTCTGCAAGTTTGAATTTGAAGTAAAGTAAATCAGAGTAAAATTATTATATAATTTAAATGTGTTTTTGTGATAGAAAAGACGAATTTCCTAATCTAGTTGCAATAGCCATATAATATCTAAAATTCCTGATAAAATATTTTTTTTGTTAGAAGCTTCATGTGTTTTAGGGGGAAAAATAGGAATTATTTAACTTCATTTATTTGAACCCTGATTTCATTTCAGCTTGAAAATAAATTCACACAATAAATAGTTACAATCTTTAAGACACTTTTTTCTCTCTCTCTGTCTGTCTGTCTGTATCTCGCTCTCTTTCTCTCTCACTCCCTTTATATATGCCTCAAATTATGTCCAGTCAACTTATTTGTGTTTCCTTATGCTAATTATTGCCTTTAAATGTATTATTTTACGAAGTTTTTTATTTCCATAACGATCCTTTGGAATTTTCAGTGAAAGAGAAAAGCATTGTTAATAGAACTTTTAATAATGATTCACTAGATTAAAATAACAAGTTTTGTGGAAATAGAATGACTTCCACCATAATGGAGAAGATAACAAATCCATCAGGTCTGAAACGAATAAAATGCAGTAAAAAGGCATAGTGAAACTGCAATTCTGATGGTAGGATGCATATTAAGAATGGATAAGAAAAAGCAGCAGATTACAAAACAGAAATGGAGATGATGAAATACTTAATACAGACTTTCTTTCTAAAAAACAGTTGACCAAGACATTTATAAATGTAGATTTTGTACAAAATATTAAACGAAACCTAGAAACTGCCTAGACCTGGATATTCTAAATTCATCAGTTGAGCTAACTGGGTGAAGTCCATATCTCAACAAAATTTTGATAAAATGCCAGTCACTTTGGACTTTGTTACTTTATTATATATTTGCTGCTGCATTCCAAACTGTCTACACAGAATCAAAAGTTATCTAAATAGATTAAAATAGAAATAAAATTTCTAATAAATTAGTTTTATCCACTACCTGCACATGAATGGTTACCTGAATTTTTTATTTCTTCAAGAAAATTTTAAAGTATTGTACTTTTAAGGACATCTTTACGATAATTAAATAAAACAAACGAGTTACTACATAATTTGCAACATCTGTCGATTAAATCAAATTTAACGTGTCATTTTGCTTACTAATTCTCCAATGTGATTGCTCTGATTTTACTAGATATAAACTTTAACTTGTTATCAATAAATGCTCTGGTTGGTTACAGTCCATATCTGATCATTAACCGGCAATTTTTCTGCAGCCTATATTGTCACAGTCAGATGCTACTATCTCGATCGTCTGGGACATTGGTGTTTTATTGTTTTATGGGTATTAGTCAGAGCAACCGCATTTCTCCATTATCTACCTAAAATCTTATCTAAAAATCAGTTATATTAAAAATTATTTGGATGGATTAATATCAAAATCGGCAGAAACCATTGCAAATCATGTATAATTTAAAATAATTTAGTATTGTATTAAAATAGCTTTAATTTAAAAAATTTTAGTATTAAGGTGTAATTTCAAAATTCTTATTTATACAGGGTATCCAGAGAATATTGGAAATAAAGGGATTGATATGAACGAAACCATTTATCTTTTGAATACATCGAATTACATTTAAAAATATAAACATAAATGATTGCAGAATAGCGCGTAACAATGATATTTATGAACAAAACTCTATGCGTAGGTACTAAGATAATGTTTTGTATCGATTGTTGCTATAAATTAATCAATTAAAAAAAAAATCTACTCGATTTAGAACTTCGTGATCTAATCATTTTCCAATAATTTTTCTTAAAGAATAAGTTTTTTAACAAAAATATTAAAAATTATTACATTTTAATAGCTGCCTGGTCTAATTCACGTAATATGTGAAAAATACAAAATAGATTTTCTTTATTGGACAAAAATGTTAAATACTTATGTACTTACCTGTCAATGTGACTTATCTAATGAAAAACAAATAATGGAGTAATGAAGATACTCCAGGTACAACAAATTGAGATTTCAAATAAATTAAAAAAATCTTAAATGGAAATGTTATATAGAAAAATACCTTATTAGAATAATTGATTTATTAAAATATTAAATAGTATTCAAATTATAATGAATCTTTTACTTCTCGTGTACGTTTTCACTTCTAAAGGAAATTGTCCTACTTTTAAAAAGATAAAAATATAAAATTTGCATTAAACCTGGTAGTAAATTTAGGACAGTTCTTATACTGTGTGTCTACGGGTGTATGCATTATAAGTAGATATTTTTGAATTGGTTCGATTTTATAAAATCGTCAAATCATTGTTCATATCTTCAAGATCTTGTTAAAATTAATTACCTACCTACATTTCTAAATTGCTTTGAATTATTATATCATTTTTCTATCAAATGAAATAGAAAGATTAGACAGAATAGATACTTTTTATTGTCCACAGCTGTATATTAAACTTAATTTATTTACCACTTGCCATTCCTTTCCTTTACTGAAGCTTCTAAACTTTACTTTGTTTAAAACTATTTTATATATTTATTTTCAAAAGAAGTACTTCTTGAAAAATATTTTAGAGAAAAATGAATAGTGACTCAAATACATATTAAATTTTATGTATCACAATAAAGAGGTTTGTGTTACCTACTATTATCTAAAATAGTGCTAGTGCTGGATTAAACTATCTTAGTAATTATATTTTATCAAGAAATTTATTGTCATTTTATAAATGTCATCATTAAAGAGAACTAATACGGTATTGCGAAAATATTCCACCTAGACTTTAGAGTCAATATTACAACAATAGAAACACTGTGGATATATTAGTTTGAAAAAGATTAAAAATTAAAAAACGATCTATTCATCTTTGAAGTATATAGGTTAGGCTCTCATAGTAATGAAAATGTTTAGCTGTAGGTATATTACCTTTTTTTTAATCAAGGTAAGCCTTGAGGACTAGGATGACATAATTTTTTACACAATTTTCTCAAGGTGCGAAAATCACTTGTTCCATAGACAATCTTCCAGAGGTTATCTTCAATCTCTCACACTCGACTTAGCAAGATCGGTATCCCCAGACTTGAGAACCGTTATGTAATCATAGAATCCAGATAGAACTGCTTTTTTCAATTTTTTATGATTTAATCAATCAAACTATAGATATAGGCACTTAGATACCTATTAGGCTATTGATTATAGGATTTTAAAAGGAACTATGAAGTTCACGATATTTTATTACGTCGTTCAAATGGTCATTTTAGATGAAAAAACCTCGGAGTGCTTTAAATTAGAGGATGGAAATTGGAGATGGTGAAAATGCACCCCTTTCAGTTTTTTAATTGTAGCTCGAAAACGAAGCAAAATTTTGCTATAGTTCATAGGAAAAATTATTTAGAGAATTGAATTTCCTATCGAAGACTTATTAAAAAAATAATTTTATGTAAAAAATCGTTAATAAACTATTTGAAAGATTTTTTGAAAGCACAATAAAGTAAAAAAAAATGTGAACTTTCAATACGTCATTATATGTTCATCATCACATATTCATAATCGTTTTTTTTTTTCGTAAAGTGAATTTTTTTAATCTACTATCCTCTTGATAATGGGCAAATCCTTTCTCTCAAGATTTACAAATTTCGATCTGAAATGTGACAAACCGATTGCTGGTAATAAAATATGAAATAACAACCAATAATACTACTGAAAAATGGGAAGGATGAATGAAATAAATGTAAATACAAGCAACAACATAACCACATTTATTAAACAAGTTCCAAGAAAAAAGTAGATTTATGACAAAACTTAATTAAATAATATAAAAACATTAGATTTTATAATAATTTAAGAGCACTACCAAAAATAAAATACCATTAGCGTAATTAAATATGTTAATAGAGAATAGATATATAAAATGGATAGGAAAAGTCAAACATATGTTGATGTTACAGCATACTGAAAAATTGAATTAAACCAAATAAAAAAAGTTGTTCCGCTGTGTGTAGATAAAAAGACTGAAAATAACGCTTGTGTAATTTTCAAAACAACTTCATTATAGATAACCTAGACTAGAATTATGATATAACCTCGAAATATATCTATAATTAGTATTAGTAACATGTTCTTAAAAAGCATTTAACGAATTTGAAACGAAACATATTTTGTTGGACTATTCAATTCATTAACAAAATTAAAACGTCACAATGTTGTTAAAATATAATCTTAGTCCGCAACATAAAGTCACAAGACAGTCATGAAGTGCATATACAGGATGGTCTGCTATAAGTGCACCTCATCTTTCCTCCTTTATTTTTTGATATAATAAAATTGGGTTAAGAAAAAATTATTAAAACAAGTTATGAAGACAATTGAACATAAGATTTTTTCAAGCCGAATACCCAGTATATTTTTACAATTTTGAATAGAACATTTTTTTATAATGGGGTCATTCAATAAATTTTCAAAAACGTTCTTATTTTGTATACACAAAGTATTGCTCATGATTAGGCGATCCTGAAAATTTCAAATCAATCCGTCAAGCGGTTTTCAAAATACATGATTTTTAAAATGCGAATATTTGTCTTGGCCGTGGCAATGCAATGACGTCATCGCATGGGACGGTCAGCCTACTTCCAGATAATTTCTGCGTCTACAGAATGTTTTAGCGTTTGTGCATATTAAGTTCAAAAATTGGATGCAAATTTCGTAAAAGAAGATTCTTCTAATTTGTCAGAAGTAGGTTTGATAATGGTTATGGATTTTTTTTAATAAAAAACCACGACTTTATCAGTTCTGAGATGAGAGGAGTGAAAATGCAAATGTACGTTTCAATAACATCTAAAGCTTCTATAAAGTATGTTTGTAGCGAAAGTTTTGATGTTTTTATACATTAAGAATAGTAAATAAGAATAAGGATTTTACGTTTAAGTGGACTAAACCGTTTCTGCCACAGGTTTCCTAATCAAACACAAAATTCTTATCACTATTTTTATTCCCATGGAAACTACATAAAATCTACTTAATTTCTTATATAATAATAAAATATTTATTATGTATTTTTATATATATGGGGAACAATACAATATTTGGAATTTTTTTCTGTTCTGTCTTCCATATTGCTAAAAAAAATCGGTATCTTAACGTACTTTTAATCGAAATTTAACACGCAACTAAAACCCGACTACCCGACTGACTGACAACACACGTAAGCATGTGGCATCGATTTCCCATGCGGTGACGTCACACTCGCCGGTTCAGCGGATACTCACCCCAGTTCATTTTTTTTTGGACGACTTGTAGGCGATATAAAATTCTAATTTTTTGCAGAGAACCTTAAAATTGCAATATCTTTCCGTTGCGCGAATAAAAAAATTTGCTGAATGAGCCCATTACAGTGGTATAACATTTGATGGAATAATAAGGAATATATAGTCAAAAGAATGTGCCATTTATTTTATATCATATATGTTTAAATCTCTAAAAATATCGGTTATATGTGCAGCAACCAAAATGTAATTTATCTCCAATTTTACCAACTCAGAAATGTTAAGAGTTAAGATTTCCCAATGCGAATAATTCCAAATGACAATTTCATATTCCCCCCTTAAAATAGGTTTCGCGACTAACAACTTACCTTTAGACAGAAAATATGCCATGCAACATTTATTCTTACATGTTTTTACATCTGAAAACTCGATACATAAAAACCAGGGAGGAACACTTCTGGTGGAACACCCCGTACAGCAGATTTGCTTTTTCATATTCACAAATTCTTTAATCGGTATATAAGAGACAAATTGTCAGCTGCTATCGTTCCATGTGATTTAATTTAATAAAAATAATAGTTTCAATTCTTACCAACCCGTCTTTTTAAACATTTAAAGCAAACACCTTAAGGCATTTAATAATTATTATTATTATATATTTCATTCTATGAAGCTGCAAACTTATTTACATAGCAAAAAATGTGAACAGGATTCAAAAATCAAAATGAAAAAAATTTAAGAGAAAATTAACGCAATACCACATGGATATATTTAATCTGGTATTAAAAATTTCGCTCACAAAATTTTATGCTATTAATGTTACCTAAATTTCAACCTTGACCCTTGCAATTGAAATTTACATCCGACCACATCAAGCTGCATAGTTAATTGTACGTGAAAAAATGTATCAGTATATTTGATCTATAAAAGGAAAGACAGAAAGGCACATGAATTTAAGTGATATCTTCTAAGTAGCAGTATATCTAAATTCAGTGATTGTAGTATTTTGACACACTCGTTACCTGAAGTGATAGAATGAAATATACATATCCGTATGTAGAAACTAAAACTGATCCTTTGTTTTGTAAATGTTTTGACTATTACCCTCAAATTCGCAGATATGTAGGCAGAGATTTCCTTAAAAAATATTAATATATAGAGTCTGTACAATGTTTGTTTTTGTTGAGAGGGCCAATAAAGTTCTGTTATCCGAACTACTGTAACAATTTACCGCAGCAGAGGCAGTGACGCAGGGCTCTTCTTGGAATTCTATGTCAACAAATATCGTACAGACTGCACTTTTCTCTAAAAATATCAAATAAAAGACATATTTTTTGATGTTCGAATGACATAAACCAATAAATTACATATAGCGATGATTTCCTAGTACCTTGGCACCATCATCCACTCGCAAAACTTTACTGATAAATCACCATAAAATATGTGCATATATTTTTAATCTTACTCCTACAAATAAAGTTAACAAGTATAAACAACAAAATTGTAGCAGTTGCGTCATACTTTAACCCAATTTAAAAAATTAACGCTAAAAACATAACATGTACATTTCACCCTTCACACAAACGAAAACAACATTTTGGCCATTCGGTTTTGAAAGTGTTTGTGAAAGTTCTAGTGTTGCTCCTCAATATTCCTTTACATTCCGGCGGGCTTTGGAATATTTGTATTGTAGGCTCGTATAACTTCTGTTTGCGAAACGGCGCCTCCTTCTTCTTGTGAGAATGCGAATCCATCTATAAACATCTGTGATTAAAAAAATTGGCTGCCCTGGTCCTAAATGCGAATCTAGGGGAGTGTGGTTGAAACAATACATCTGTTTACAAAGGTTCATACTTTCACGTTCAGTGAAACTTCAAATATATTACTTCATTTTGATAATGAAGCGTGGGAACCACACCACAGCGGATAATTTCTGGAGAATATAGAGAGCATTTTTGTGACTATAAATTTCAAACGATATTTCTATAAAAAAAGAATAGGGAATAAAAATTAAAGCAATACCAAAACATAAAAAATAAATTTACACATAAAAGTAAAATATAAATGTAAACGAAAAATATAAATGTAAATTAAGTAGTTGGTAAAGTACAATACACAAAATGGTTAAAAAAATGTATGGTAAATGATAAATATATCAATTGTTGAGGCCATATTAGTAAACATGTTACACAACATAAAATGCAAAAAGGAAACTGTTTACATTAGTTTTTGTTGTTGGCAAGTAAAATGTATTTATCTGTTGGGAGACTACACTGGATACAGGTTATCCCACTAAGGTCGACGAAGTACGATATTAGAGAAGTATAGGCTCTAGCTAGAGCTTCAAGAATAAAAATTTGGTAAATAAATTGACCAAAAGAAGTCGCTGGAAATAGTTTCTAAGTTCGTAGCTCGGCTTTGCTCGATTTTGCTCGCTAATTTGCGAATAACTTAATAACGAAAAAATATATCGAACCCTTTTTGGTGTCAAAATGTAGCTATTCTTATGCTCTTCAAACTAACCTATAAAAAGTTTTATCCTGCTATTTCACTTTTTTAAGAAAACGTGAAACAACCTAAACACTTGCGTTAGAAATTTCAAACTTACACTACATTTATCAATTTTTTGTGCTAAATTCATTTATGTAAAGAAAACTATAGCATTGCATTTAAAATTTTTGAGGAAAATCCATAAAACGGCATTCTTTTGAAATAACGCCATCTATAGGTTTCCATATTGAGGTAAATGACATTACGCATTCACCATGAGATAAAGCATGAAAAGACCTTTCCAACGAGGTATAACACTATAGGCTTTCGATGAGCCAATCCTTAAAAAAATGTATGTTTCTGATCAGACATTAGGGGCTTCCCCCACACCTTCTGTCGAGAAATAGAACAAAATATCAATAACAGAAGTTATGCGCAATAAATCCGGTTATCCTTCTTTGTACTATTTAATATAGTTGAATAGGAAACATTTCTGAGAAAAATTCAATTTTAGGTTTTGGTATGTATACTGCGCCCCCTAGCGACCGAGCTACGAACTTGCAAACTATTTCCAGCGATTTCTCTTGGCCGATTTATTAATCAAAATTGTTTTCCCGAAGTTCTAGGGCCTCTACTTTCCCAAATATCGTACCTCGCCGACTTTAGTGGGACACCCTGTATATGTTGACGTTACATAGTATATCATTGCAATCAATTTGGATATTTAACAACTTAAATAGAGAACAGAATGTTTTGGTAATAACATTCAATATGTGATTACTGAAAGATAACTTATTTACTGTCAGATATCGTCCTTAGATCGCAGTAGATTTTTCGTCTCTCTGGAAAATTGTTGTTAATATGATAATTAAACACTTTGTCATCTTACAATAAACTGTCTCTATTTAAATAACCAACTAACTGTCTGTATTTAAATAACTATTATCATTTATAAAAAAACTAAATAATAATGGCCCCAAAACTGATCTTTGAGGGACTCCTTAATAGGTTTTTACCTCCATAGGCTTAAAACAAAAATATACCTCATACTGAATTGTCTTAATTAATAACTATCTAATTAAGTCGATCAGAGAATCCAAATGATTTTAATTTATTCAACTAATATACCGTGGTTAACTCTGTCAAAAGCTTTGAAAAAGTCAGTCTCTTAATCTTGAGAGAAAAATTCAATTACACCAGTATTAAATTTAAGTATGTATAACTATGAACAAAATTTAATTTTGTAATTAAAACACGATTTTATCCATCAGTTTATTAAGGAAAAACAAATTTTCATTTGTTTTTATTCAAAACTTCTCTATATTTACCTAAAATCATCCCCTAAAAACATTATAGATCCCACATGTCATTACCGAAATATATTTGTGACAATTTCATCGGTCCCCACTGAAAAAATTATTTTTTTCGCTGCTTTCTTTGATGACCATACTATGAACCTATTTCTGCATTTTTGCAGCTGAAAACCTTTGAAACGAGATGTAAGAGGGATGTTTTTATTATTTAACAAGATGTACTGCAAGCAAGGACCATTAAACAAAAATATCTACAGTGAAGGTTAGTAGTTGCTAATTTATTAAATTATTAAACAACCTGTCTTAAAAAAACTGTCTAATACTTCATATACAGTGTAGGAAAGTACGGATGGTCTATCAGAAGTTACGTGAGAGCGATAAAGTAAGCCATAGAAATCCATGTGATAGACAAGGATGGCTATAATAAAGGTATCTAATAGTCAACGCCCATTTCGCCCTTCCACAAATAAGAAGTGAATCTTATTTGTGGAAGGGCGAAATGGGCGTTGACTATTAGACGCCTTCATTATAGCCATCCTTGTCTATCACATGGATTTCTATGGCTTACTTTATCGCTCTCACGTAACTTCTGGTAGACCATCCGTACACTGTATAATAAAATAAAAATTTCCTACACTGTATAATAGAAAAACTGTATGAAAATATGTTTAATAAATTGATGACATATGTTCTAATAAACAATAATTGCAAAAAATCATACATACATCGCAATACGTCAGTGGGTAATATATTTTTCATATAGGATGAAAAACTAATTTTTATAGGATTATTCGCTACCCGTTTTAGTTTCATATGGACTCTGTTCCTCAAAGCTTGTTTTTTTTCTTCTTGTGTGGAAACATCTATCAATTCCGATTTCACATTTCAGCTTGCTAGGGTTAATTTACAAAATATACATCTTAATTATGAAAGCACCCTTAATTTTTTTATGGAGTAATCCTTAAATAACTTGGAAAATTCAAAAGCTGATCCTAGAACTCATCTTGAGCCCAAATCAACTGTAATTTTTAATAAAATAAGACTTGAATACGCACAATAATAATACATTTGAGAAATTTTAATTTAGAATGATTTAAATTTTCTCAAGGAATAAACTATAGTACGATCGTATTCGATGCAAAGTAATAAATCATTGCCTGTCAAGGGAATCAGTGCAACACATTTTATAGGGGGTTTTGAAGATTGAATAATTTCTTTATGTATTATGGATTAACAGTTATATATTTATGAAGGACAAAATGAAAAACAAAGGCATCTCCTTCGCACATTGGGCGGCAGGACAACAATACATTTATTACTCCCTTCATTATCCCTCATATGACTTGTGTCTTGTGTTTTTTGCGGCGGCGCGCGTGCCGGCCTGGCGTGGTCAGTTTCGTTTCGGTTGTATTGGTGCTGCGTGTTTCTCGCTCGCGATATTTGTGAGGTTATAACTGTTATAAGTGCAATTATATTTCTTTCGGGCTATATGTGTGTTTCGCGCTATTATTTGAGAATTTGTGAGTGAAATCATATTTCTTGTGCTCCGTAACAAAAGTGTTTTTAGTGTTTTATTTGTGTGCTGTGTGTGTGTTTCGGGCTGTTGTTTGTGAATCGTGAATGCTATTATATTTTCTGTGCTAGTGAAGTGAAGTTTTTTGTATTATTATTGCTCTGTTGTCGTTATATGGATAAATGGAGGCGGTGCCTGGATGTTCGCGAGCCGGATGTACTGCTGTGGGTACAAAAAAATCTATATTAAGTTACAGAGAAAAAACGATAATATTAAATGTCTATAACCCTTTAGAAAAGGATCATCCCATGAAACTGAAGACTGGTTTGGTGGAAATGTGTTCTAGATATACTGGAGTAAGCGAATTATCTGTTTTCAAAATTTTAAGAGAGAAGAAAATTGAAGGAGACGTTAAGAAACCTAAAAAAGGGGGTGCAAAGAAGAAATTAATATTAAATGAAGATGAGAAAAATGCAGTTTGGCGTACAGTACATAAATCATAGAATTTATATTTTGTTTATAATTTGTTAACATTTCTTGTTTGATAGAAAAATAACTTATTTTGTTGAGATTGGTAGAGAATTGTTGTTAGTGTTTTCATTTGATAGAATCATATCATAGGATTTATATTTTGTTTTCATTCTGTAAATATTTATAGTATATCTGTTATACAAGGTTTTTGCTTTGAAACTTCGTTCTCCTTATAAAAAAAAGAATCGTAATGGGGTGCGATGAAGAGATCAGTTCACGTCTGGAACCCTGTTCCTACAAAAATCCCTTTATTCTCATAAACTATTTGTTTTAAATGTAATTTATTATAAATCCAATTCGTTATTTAAATTCCACATATGTACTACATTTCACCTCTGTACGCGCCACTGTTTATTGTTCCCTGCTCTACGATCAAGCTCGCCAGGTTAGTATTTGACGTATAACCGACCACTTCGTACACTCGATGCACCTGGCCGACTACAGCTAGTACCAGAACACAGTGCGTATGCGGCGGTATTTCAGATTTTACATTCAATTTCATTTTAAATTTGAAACGGTTCATCTTACGCCTCCTAAAAATGATGACACGATTTTCCTTTGATAAAAGACCGACAATTTTTTGCTCTACTTTGCATCGTATACGATCGTACTATAGCGTATAAATACATACTACCTATGTGTCATAAAGCAAATATACAGGTTTCAATTAAGTGAATATGTCAATCTTTATAGAGTGCTTTTCTCTCTGTCAAGCCGCTATATAAAAAGCAATAAAACCAATAAGCGTCCTACTGGTGTTGTAATTCGTATTGGCTATATTATCCCTTCTATTCATACAAGCTATAAAATCTTGGAATCGAAAAATAGAAGCACCAGAAAAATTAAGTAACTACAAATTCATACAGGGAGTCCCAATATTCTGTGCACAAAATGAAACGATTTAACTAAATTGACAATACAGGCTGTTACAAATTCGCTTCTCACTACAGGGATCTCGGAAACGGTAAGACATACGAAGTAGCTTAAATGGGGGCAAAGTGAATACATTGAGGATGAATTTTTAGAGACAAAACGTCTGAATTTGGTTCGAACTGAGGCAGTACAGTAGTATTGGGGGTCATGAAGGCTTGCAAAAAATGGAATAAAATTTCCAAGGGCGTATTTAAAATATGAAGTTGATGATGGTCCTAGAGAGACAAAACGTTACATATAAAAATTGATTATGCCATTCGAGAGAGCAAAAAGTTGCCATGAGAAAGTGTTATTCTCTTTCCAATATCACCTCAAACAAGGCAAAAAAATGGATTTCCAAAATTTAAATTTTTTTTCAAATATTTCGAAAACTAATCATGTTAGCCTTGATTTTTTAGAGGCATAATGTTGGTCCCCTGATTACGCAACTTTCCCCCATTTAAGCTACTTTGTATCTCTTACCGTTTCCGAGATCCCTGTAGTGAGAAGCAAATTTGTAACAGCCGGTATATTGAAAGTTACTTCGTTTAGCTCTTGAAGGGAATCAAATTTGGCAAAAAAAAATGTAATTTTTGCCAAATAATTGCAGTATAGTGTGTCAAATTCCATGTAAATCAAGTGAAAGCATTTTAGAATAATTTAGAAGAAAATACCTACAATTTTTTACCAACTTTGATGTCCTCCATAAACGAAACGAGGCAACTTTCGTGGTAGTTGTTTTACAGGAAATATTAGGTCACCCTGTATTTCAAAATGTATAGGGTGTTGTTTTTAATAGCTAAGTTTCAAGTAGAACTCAACAAAATAACCATATTTTCAGGTAAAAATTCTTCAAAATCTTAAAACAACAGAAAAACCATTTGAATACATCTCTGTACAAAATATAAATATTGAATTTTTTAATTAATAGTTGAAAATCCAACAAAAAAATTGAGGAATTTTGGATAGGCCACATAATGGACCAATATCATGGACGACATTACACGGAAAGTCTGATGTATAAAACTGAAGTGGAAGAATTACTTCAACGCGTGGAAATAATTCATAGATACTCCGAGTAATAGTTTGTGTGAATGAATCCAGTATTGACAATTTGACAATTTTATATGTGTTATTTTATTAAGTTCTCTGTATTAAAAAAAATTCCAAATAACAAAACACTGTTCAATAAGTTATTATACTAATAGAATTAGTCTTTAACACTAACTCTCCATCATAGAAAATCACCCAGTACAGCATATTGCAAAGTATGGATCTAAATTTGAACCGTCTTTTTTATTCTAGCGGGATGCCCAATGTTCAAACAGGAAGAAAACAAAAACGTGTGTTAGTGATCGAGTGATGCGGTTAGCTGGTGTTAGTGAAATATATACTCACGCGACAGCTCCACTTCCATCTCAATCCTGGGGGTGGTTCTTCGAGAGAACACGTTCTTCAACAAACGAGCGGTCTCCGACAGTCTGCAACCATGTGAACTACGGCTTTCTGGCATTTACAGCTTATCGCGTCTAATTTAGTAGAGTTACACGTTAAAAGCGCATGCCTATTAAAAGCGACTAAGGTGCTACCATCAAGCGGTAAGGGTGCGATAAGACATGCAAAAAAATATAATCCTCTAAATACTTACATATTGCGAATTGCTCCAATGCATGCAAAGGTCTTGCAAAACAAATACAAAGGATTACTAACAAAAATTATAAGAACGGACCATTCACTTCATTATACTAAGTACATGTTTTATGAGGCCACAGCTAACACTTTTTGACGACACAATCGTTCTTATTCGAAAATACAGGATGTAACTAAAATGACTGACAAAACTTTAATGGGCTTCGAAAATTCTATAAACAAATCCCGGAAATGCAAAGTATTCAAATTAAAAAATCGCAAATAAAATAAAAGAGATACTAATTTTTATTTAGTTAACTCAGCTAAATATTTCCACAATTCGTAACATTTGCTTCAATTGGGAGCTCCGTTTAAATATGAACTTTATTAAAATGTGTATTTCTAACTCAAATTCACGAAACCTATTAAATATCACGTTATTCATGAAACGACCAAGAGCAACCTACTATTTTGCAGGTATTATAAGAGCAAAACCTGTGTTACTACTAAAGGAAACATTTTTTTTTTAAATCAGTGATATAGGAAACAACTACTCTGCTGATCAATGCCCAGACCAGCATCATAATAGTGCTAGAAGTGTTAGAATCATAAGTCAGCCAAACCTCCTGACTTATACCAATTTCAAACTTATCAGTTCTCGTCAGTCTCAAAATTTGCAAAATAAAAGATCAAAGTTTTTATATGCACGGTGATTCACAACTTATCCAAAAAAAATTGAGAATAGATGCGGCATAAGAAATGGAGTCAATAACAAAAAAAAAAAATTTCCTTAGTTTTTGAGAAAAAATTATTGAAGTTGTAGTACTTTCAACCATTACATAGCTGGACAACTGTAGTCTCTATCGTTATTCGCAATACTAGTGGAAAGCCATGTAGCCTCAGCGACTTCGAATACTGAAATCCGATTTTACAGTTGTCGTTGCGATAGTGTTTACAATAGTTTTTTAGTAGTTTGTGTCAAAAATGGCTTGCGTGTATAGCAACTTGGAGTTGATGGATATCGTTTTAATTTATGGTGCTGCTGAACTTGCTGATATAAAATAGGTGCTATATAATTTTATTTGCTTCTTTCCTTGTCTTTGTCCGTTTTTATCACACTTTGCTGCCACGACGGTCGCATTATACAAGGTGAGGTTTTACACTGGACCAGTTTCCAGTGCCATGCAGAAGTATATCTTTAAATCATTCTCGAACTGCTCTTCTTGATTTTTACTTTATAAAATTGTATTTGTAAGAGTCCCCTCTACATCCAAAATTTTTTTTGGATAAGTTCTGAACCACCCTGCATTTTTTGATTAACAAAAAATTACTTTATTGTATGTATCATGTTCTCATTCATCTTTTCGAGATCTTAGCAATCCAGTTTGGCCAAACATGTTAGTTGCACCCTGTATATAAGATATTCCCTTAAAAATATTTTCTAAACTGTGTGTGGACAAGACAACATGGGGTACCTAAGTAGATTCTATAAAATTCAGTATTCTGAGGGAATCAATTTATTTCTTATTTATTACAGGTGATGTAAATTTAAAAATATAAAAAATAAATCTCTCTAATATCCCTATATACAGAACATCATTTGAAATATTAAATACTAATATCCGGTAGTGATAGTAATTATTGTTACTTTGTGCGTTAGAATGCTGACAGCTCTAAATCTCCAAGAATATTTTACTGGAAGCGGAAAAAGAGTTTCTTGAGAATTCACTTGGAATAAATCATCTTAATTGATTAACAAAGTGAAATTAATTCAGTCCACACGGAATCATCAAGAAAATCTTGAAAATTGCACTGCGCAAAATTTCCAGTTTCCGTAAAAATTTATATTACTTTTCCAAAAATTCAATTGTAATATAAATTTAATGTTTACTTAATTCTAGTATCACCGGCATTTAAATGTGAACACACGACTATATTACATATTAAAAAATGACAAGTTCTCGCAAAGAAGTGGCAAGAAATTATCACATCGTTAACTGAAACTCAAAGGTAATAAACTACGTTCCTAATACTGTTCGGGTTTTCTCAATAATACAAGATGAAGACAAAAATTCAAAATTTTTAATACTAATTCCGCATCGAACGTGGCGATTATTAGCTTTGAGCCGAAAGTTCATTACAATCCCAGCAAAAAAATATTTTACAGACGTGGCTAGACCGTGTATAGGTTAGTACGACCATTACGATCTTCGTGACGACCATTTCGGAGGAACGTTACGCTCGACTGGATGGATTGACAGAGTTAAGATGTGGTAGCCACCGTATACTCGTTATGGTGCTGCCACAGAAAGATAAAAACTATCGCTACAAATCGATGGTTAATCGAACACCAAACAGATACCACTCCCAAACAGAAAGGTTTTCGTTGCTTAAGAGTTTTTGCTTTCAAACTCAAATCAATCTTTTTTTCTATCATTATAAACGACCCAAGTGCTAGCGTGCAAATAAACAAATAACACAAACAATAAGAGCAACCACTTTTCAAGAACCGACATATAGTAGAATAACTGCAGCAGTAAAGGGCAATAATACTATATTCTTTTAAAGGAAAGTTTTTTCAATTAGATAGTAACATGGTTGGCCCTTTACTTAACAAAACACTATCTACGTTTTGCTAATTTTTAAACTCGCATATTGAAAATTATTTACCACAATGCAAGGTGTTGTATTTATAAAAATAATTATACAAGTTCCTATAATGCTTTTTCAAAAACTCAATGTATCTGAGAAACAACTACTCTGCTGGCTACATAGACCGATCGAAATAACTCATTTAGAGGGAAAAAAAAGAAAATTGTTACCTGGACTTTTATAAGTGGAACTGGTATAAGGGCTTATAATAAACGAAAAAAAAAAATAAATGAGTGAGCAGCGGCGGCGGAGGGTTGATTTGGGGGCTTAAAAAGTTGTGAAAAATTGTATCATTGGGATTTTTGGCGAAAGTTGACGTCAAACAAAAAAGTATCCAATACAAAGCTGTAGATCGTGCAAAAATCTACAACTTTTGTAGAGGTCACTTTTTAACATAACCTCAAAATTTCCGCGAAAAATGCGAAAAACAGGTTTTTTCCGATTTTTCGTTTTTTATGTCACATTTGCGAAAAAATAATTTAATTCTGACGAAACTTGATGAAACTATACCTTTCTGTGTCTTAAATAACCACAAATTTTTTTAGATAAAAAAATTAAGAAGTTTCCGAGATATTCACTTTTTCCGGTCTGAAAAACTTTTTCTTCAAAAAAAAAATTCTAAAAAAAATCATTGTACAGAGTTCTGCCGGTGATAATTTTTTTCATTTTGACATACTTTTTGGGGAAATAAAAAAAATTGTAATCACAGTTCAAAAACATTTGATCATGTTTTTAAACTGATTACAAAAAAATAAATAAAAAATGACAACGAATTTTTCAGTAATTGTTGATAATTTGTACAGTATTGCTATAAACATAAGTCGAATAGTGAATAAATAAAATAAATAATAATTTTTTTTTTTCGTAGCATCGATTAGTGTACTTATTTTTTTTAAAATTTAGATGAATTCATAGATATACAATGTGTCCAAAATAAGGATGGGTAGCATTAGAATCTAGGAAACGGTAAGAGATACGGGGTGGCGCAGATTAAAAAAAAGAATATCTCAGAAACTTCTTGCCTATTTTATCTAAAAAAATTTGTGGTTATTTAAGACAGAAAGGTATACTTTCACCAAGTTTCGATAAAATTAAATTATTTTTGCGGAAATGAGAAGTAAAAAACGAAAAATCAGAAAAAAACTGTTTTTCACATTTTTCTCGAAAATTTTGAAGTTAAGTTAAAAAGTGACCTCTACAAAAGTTGTACATTGCATGATCTACAACATTTGTATTGGATACTTTTTTTTTTAACGTCAACTTTTGCCAGAAATCCCAATGATATAATTTTTCACAACTTTTCAACCCCCTAAATCAACCCTCTGCCACCTCTGCTCACACATTTATTTTTTTTAAGTTTATTATAAGCCCCTTTACCATTTCCACTTATAAAAGTCTAGGTAACATTTTTTTTCTTCAAGTGTAATTTGGTTGGACTAATGCTTTTCAAAAATTCAATGCAGGTGAGAAACAACTACTCTGCCGGCTACAGGCCCGGACAGCCATACTAGTTTCAAACTTAATAGTTTTCAGCTATCTGGATGTTTGTCTACAGACATATTTTAAGTGTGTGTGAGATATAACCTCAAGGTATATGTCATGTCTTAAATCCATTACTGCTCAAGTGTTGCTATGTATCTACTATAGTAACCTTATTGAACAGGGCCCGTAGCTAGCAGACTAGTTGTTTCCAATTGTGGGACACAAAAACTATTTTACCTACAGATTAGTAGGTCGCTATCTGTCGGTAGGCGCTGAGAGAGCTGGTAACAGTTAATTCAAAGTTAAAGGCAATTGTTTTAAATGAATATTTTGCAATTTCTTGCCAGTTTTTTAAAAAAATGTTTTCTTGAAAAATATGTTATGGCGAAATATCAATAAATCTGTGAATGTCCAATTTTTTAAGAACTTGCACCATTATTTTAAGAGTAGAATAAATCCTTAGTTTCCGAACACCCTGTGTATAAATTTGACGTCTTGATGATAGTGTTTTGTCGAACCTAGTTAAAAAATAAGCACACAATATATACTGATACTTCAACACAATCATGCTACTTCACGAGATAAACCCACTTAATAAAAAACGTACACCTAGCATAATCCGAAATAAAAGATACTTACGAGTTTTTGGGCTCCCCTCGGAAGATGGTCGAAGAATCGCTCTTTTTTATTTCGCTTTCACGAACTATGTCGGTGAGAGACTTAAATATAGTGCCTTGTACACTAAAAAAAAAAACGTGGGTATCGTAACGATAATTAAAAATTAAAATGCAAATTGACTTACACTTTAACAGTAAGGTCGGGCAACGCGGTTATTATCGGCACGACTATCAGTCCCAACCAGAAGACGGCGGTAGAGAATAGCATTATGTACATGCCGGACATTACGCTTCCAAAAGGTATGGTCGGCCAGAACAGACTGGAAGAAAAATCTGTTTGATATACCGAGAAACACGTTTACGTTATATCGAACGTTACCTGTATATGATTATAAACAAAAACCATAGAATTATCGATCCCCAGATGGCGCAGTGCGTGAGCCAAGTCCAAGAATTCGTGACCAAGCCAGCTTTTAGACACACAGTCACCACCACATACTGCAACCAATATAATAAAATACATTTTGATGTAAAAAATTTAAAATTGCATGCTAAAGGACCCCGTACATAATATATGGAAAATGGTCTTTCGGTAAATCTTCAAGATCAAAAAACCTCACCCAAGGCGGCTTGAAATATACGAAAAAAGGTATTTCGTTGAATCTTGCCAAACACAGGTCGACATTTGATCCACAATGAAACACCCAAAGCGGTATGGTCTTTATAGGGTTTTTGGGGTCGCTGAATACGATGTGTAGGTCAGTTAAGCTTCTTCACATAAATTTCAAGGTAATTTCAAGGTCATCTGAAGGTCAAGTAGAGAAAAAACCGTCAAAAAAATCATAAAAAATTCATACGTATATTTTCGAGGTCCCTAATCACGAAACCGCAGTTCGTTTGACCCCGCAGCGACTCTCAGGGGTCGTTCAAGATCATACCAAGGTCATTTTGAAGGTCAAGTAGAGAACTGATAGTCGAAAAAATCTGGAAAAATTATGTTTCCGAGGCACCAGAGGTGACCGTCGGCCATATTGGATCCGCCATCTTGGATTTGGAAACTATGAAAATCTAACTTCATATTCGCGATCAGCGACCCTGAGAACCCCCGAGTAAAAAAATTCAGACAAAAATATGCTGTAGAATCATGTATGACTCAAAGGGTTAACTGACTAAATATTTCAAGCCGTACAGTGGCCTTGGGTGAGGTTTTTTGATCCTGGTGTCATTCAGACTTTTGTTCAGCAAGCTGAAACCTACCTCTCCACAAAATTTCAGCAAGATTTACCGAAAGACCATTTTCCATATATCTTGTGCGGGGTCCTTTCTTTTGCCATATTTTCAGATGTTTCTATAAAATGATACAATGTGGCAAAAAACTTGATCTTTTAAAATTTTACAGATTTAAGAAATCATAATTTAATTTGCATTAAAAAAAACAACAACTTGCAGGAAAGTATAGTCTCGGTTAACAATATGACGGACTGTGTTATTTTTGCTGTTTTATAAAATGTAGATAATAAAAAATAAAAAAATAAAAATACTTTCTAATCTGTAGATTTGTAGATAAATATTTTTTAATATCATTTCAAGTTTTGAATAAATATTTGTTACGACCTTTTTAAAGCACTGTGTTTAGTTTGTGAATTTCAGTGTCAATGACCTCTGACACTGACCTAGTTTAAGTGAACTATATAATATAAATCCACCTGATGGGATACGAAAACAAGGCACTAGGCAGAGATGCAACCAATCGTCAAAACAAGAATGGCCGAAACAATAAAATTAAAAAAACATAGTTAAATTTAAAAACTTCAAACAGTGGCTGTTACGGATTCTTAATATTCTTTTTAGTTTATAAGTTTTGTTAATTTTAAATTTAGATTTACCTTCCATTGTTTTTTTTTTTGTACATTCGCTCGATCCCCCGTATATGTCGAGAGCTCCATGGTTCGACAAGTCGTCGAAACTATCGAGCCACACGAGTGGCCGTTTTAATTACGCTTTTCAATTAGCTAATAAAAAGTGAGTGCAAAAGGATGAAGAAAAACCAAGGTGAGTCGAATCCGAGCTTGCTCGACATCGCTTCCTATAATTTGATTATTATAAGATTTTTTTAGAGTCCACTAATTCTTTTCGTAATTTTAACATTTTTTGGTCACTTGGGCTGCGGATTTGTTTTTTTAATAATATTGAGGGGGTATTATAATTACAATTTAAGTCTCATAAATGATAATTATTAAATAAATAGTACATTTATTTCAATCTTCAAATTTGTGAGTTTCAAGTGCCAATCAGCGTTTTTTAAATTCCTTCACTCTTTTTATAAGCCAAGTACTATACCGCAACGGTTTTGTCCTGGATTTATCTACGGCCTTCTGGAGATACAAATATAAATGAGTCCTGGGTTGACATTCTCGACTGGTGCTTCATAGGTCGTCTCGAATAAAGTAATTTTATTTTTATTTTTTTCTATATTGTTTGGGGTGTCGGTATGACTCTTCTAATGTGTTGGTTTGGAGGTTTTCTGTTTACTTATTTTATTTTATTTTTACGATTTTTATTTAATTTTTATTTTTTATTTTATTTTTATTTTATTTTTATTCTACATTTATTTTATTTTTATTTTATTTCTATTTTATTTTAATTTAATTTTAATTTAATTTTAATTTTATTTTAATTTAATTTTAATTTAATTTTAATTTAATTTTATATTTATTTTATTTTTATATTTATTTTTATTTTTATTTTTATTTTTATTTTTATTTATTTTAATTTTAATTTT
The DNA here is from genome assembly GCF_000390285.2 of Anoplophora glabripennis. NCBI lineage: Eukaryota > Metazoa > Arthropoda > Insecta > Coleoptera > Cerambycidae > Anoplophora > Anoplophora glabripennis. Next base: position 1,150,876 of record NW_019416536.1, on the reverse strand, counting down.
TATTTTATTTTGTTTATATTTTATTTTTATTTCATTCTTTTTCTTTGTTGTTATTTTGTTTTTGTTTTGTTTCTATTCTTTTTACACCTCTTTTTTGATTTTTATTTGCATACTTTCTTTTTTTTGTTTGTTAAAATATTATTAATATTTAAAATTAACAAATCTTATAAACTAAAAAAAATATTAAGAAACTGTAAAAATGGCATTTGACAAACTACCATTCAGATGCGAAATGAAAAATAGGCTGTGGTTGATCATTTTAAGGACTTTAGGTTTGTCCTTGCAAAGAAATAAACAATTGCAAAATCCTGTGTCGGAATTCGGCGGATTAAATAAATTAACATTTAAAGAAGAAAGAGATCTAATTAAGGCTTTGTACACTCACCGTATAAACACAGTTGCCGAAAACCAGATACCCCCCGTCCTTCCCGCTCATCCATAATATGTCGTGCTCGCACGCCAACAGGGGCAACCAAAACAGCACGGCGGAATGGATCATGCCGTTGATCACCCAGAACCAAAACACCTTTATGTTAAACAGGTCGCCGCTCTGGGAAGGCTTGTACAGCTTCGGATACATCATCATCTTATCCGCCCCGCAGGGTTTGTCGAACAGTCCCATAGCCAACGGAGGCAAAGCCGTAAATAAGACGTTGTACAGCCCGATGGACCAGCGTTCGAAGAGAATCTGCCCGGACCAGCCCGAGTAAATGGCGAACCACAGCTCTATGACGTACAGGCAGATGTTTTTGTAGAAGCTGTACAGTATCAGCTTGCACATCCTCGAGTAATTCCACGCCCCGTGAACTAGGAGCAAACGGAGCAGGAATCTGAACTGCGCTATGCTGTAATCGGAAGCGCAGGCGGCTTGTAACCCTTCCGCTCCCGATATTCCCACACCAACGTGTGCCTTTTGGATCATGGCAACGTCGTTGGCGCCGTCGCCGATAGCGAGCGTCACGGCTTTTGTGTATTTGGTGACGGCTTCGACGACCTCGGCTTTCTGCATCGGAGACACCCGACAGCAAATGACGACTTTACAGGAGATGCAGAGTCGTAGGAAGTCGGTGCGCAATTCGAACGTTAGAGCGTATTTCAGCGTCTTTCCGTCTATGACCAAAGCGATTTCGTTCTGTTTCTCCAGGTTGTCGCCTAATTCATCGCAGTGTCTTAGTATCGACTCTCTAACTTTCTGAAACGTAAAAGCATAAATCAAACATATTTGTACGGATTTGAATTAAATTCAACTCACATCTAACCCGTCTTCGTTAAGAACTATAAGAGGGATTCCGTGGGTTAAGAGTTTGCACGAATACCCGATATTAATCGCAGTCTCTTGTTTGTCACCAGTCAGGACCCAAACGTTTATGTCCGCCTGAAGTAAGGAGGCAATTGCGTCGGGGACGCCTTCTTGAAGTTTATCCTCGATGGCCGTGGCGCCGATCAACTTCAGATTTCTTTCTATTAAATTCGCCGCCTCCTCGATTTTCTCTGGAATTAGAAAGTTTTATTAGAAACCACGCAACTATCGAAGCGACAATAAAGTGTTTGGCTACCAAATTACCTTCACGGTGTTGCAAAGAAATGCTCGCTTTGTTATACAACTGCCTCCACTCCTCGTAGTCGCTCTTTTTCAAATCGGCGACGGCACAGCAAAGCGTCCGTAGGCCTTCGGTAGCAAAGTGCTCCAGATGTTGCAACAGCACCTCGCTGTGTTCCCGGCCTCCACTGTCGAGCCTCTCATAAATGACGTTATCCGCTCCCTTACAATACAACTTAATTTTTCCGTTCGGATCTTTAACGATGACAGACATCCTCTTCCTGGCGGAAGTGAATTCCAAAACCGTTAGAATCTCGTAGCGTTCCTTAACGCCCAGAGCGTTTATTTCTACCGTGTCCGGAGTGCGACTTTCAAAGACATAACCGAACTTACTCGCTCCGTACACCAAAGCCCTTTCATCCGGAGAGGCAGCGTGGTATATAATGCTGCCGTCTTCTAATCTCTCCGGTATTACGGTGTGGCACACGGATAGTAGTACTAGAAGTTCTTTTATGAGTTCCGCGTTCTTGTGTCCTTGTTTGAAGTGCTAAAAATTAAAAATTGAAGTAATGATCATCAAGATCAAGACGCCTGCAGGCCACAGAGCAGTTGCTTCCCATTACGGAAGCAACTACTTCATTAAAAAGTTTATTTCGCTTACAATTATACAAAGCAAGTCATGGTTTTATGGTATCTACAAATTAGTAGGTCATTCTTCCAGTAGGTACAAAGTAACGCTCTGTGCCAGTAGGCATTGAATAGCAATTACATTTAATACACTTTATAGGTTACATCTCACCCACAGTCACCAAGATGTTTCAAACTGCAACTTACTTGAACAAGCAAAGCATCTTCGACGTTTTCTGCTGTTGCGTAAACATCGTGGCCGATAGCGCACCTCTTAAATTCCATGACATTTCTTGTAAGAGTGCCGGTTTTATCAGAAAATATATACTTTACTTGGCCTAATTCTTCATTTAAATTCGAGGTTCTCGCCATCGCTGGAGTATCAGTCTCAGCGTGGTACATTTCACTATCCATATTTATAAAAATAGCCTAAAAAACATATTTTTTTTAATGAAATTATTCAGTAGAGAAGTACGGGAAGACTTACTTGTATAAATCTGACGACTTCTAAAGTGACTTGTAAGGATATTGGGATTAAATTGTTGAACAGGATTACAAAAGTTAATAGATTGTATAAGAAATTCTGAGAACTATCTGTGAAGAAAAAAAAATGGCTATTAATTACACAGCCGCACAAAAGAAAGTTGTCTGTACTTTTCATGTGACATATGTTATCCGTAGTATTTTTGCCTTCTGATCACGAATCCAGAATTGAGCTATCACATCACAGGAATTTCCTAACCTCAAAAAACAGGTGAAAAATAGCAAAAATTTGGTTTACCGGGGTTTTCAGGGTAGCTGATCACGGATCCGAGGTCAATTTTGCAAAATTCAAGATGGCGGATCCAAGATGGCCGACCAAATTTTCAAAAAACAACAGATTCGCGCCAAATTTGGTATACGGGGGTTTTCGGTGTCGCTGATTACGCATTCGAGGTCAGAATTGCGAAATTCATTTTATAATATTTTACTTTATAACCTGAGTACCCAATCATGTATTAACCTACTTTTTTCGGCTATATCTTGTTCTTTTTTCTGTAAAAGATCTATTCACTGGTTGAATTTTGAAAATCTGATCTCGGATTCGTGATCAGTGACCTCAAAAACCGCCGTATACCAAATTTGACGCGAATGTGTTATTTTTTGAAAGTTTGGTCGACCGCCATCTTGAATTTTGTGAAATTGACCTCGAATTCGTGATCAGTGACCTGGAAATCCCCCGTATAGCAAATTTGATGCGAATCTGTTATATTTTGAAAATTTGGTCGGCCATCTTGGATCCGCCATCTTGAATTTTGTAAAAAATTGACCTCGGAGCCATGATCAGAGACCTAAAACCCCCATGCCAAATTTGGCGCAAATCTCTTACTTTTTGAAAATTCGTGATATGACATTAATTGACTCGTTTTTTTTTTTGAGGTTAGAAAAAGAACCATCAATTCTGACCGCGGATTAACGTTCGGCGGGGTTTTGACCATATAAATGAACATTTGAATATAGAAAAAAAAAAATTCTAATTTTCCTAACGTGAATTTTTGCTATTTTTGACCTGTTTTTTGAGGTTACGAAATTCCTGTTATAGCTCAATTGTGACACCGGATTCGTGATCAGGAGGCAAAAAAACTACGGATAACATATATGTCGCATGAAAAATAGACTACTTTTTTTGTGTGCTGTGTTATCATAAAATCGACAAAGTAAGATTACACCATCCCTTCTAATAAACGTAAATTTACCTTCTAATCCAATATACCAGTCAGTGGCTGCATGCACATTATTCCATAAGACGTTGAATACTGAACACATTAAACACATTACGAATAGCACACCGAAGAGTAATAATATCTGTATATTAGTAAGTTTATCTACAGTGGAACGTTTCAGAGGTGCCGTAGTGGAATTTCTCATCAGTTTGGTTTCGTGGCCAGTATAAATCACTATGCCAAAAATCCACGAGGTGTTCCTCAAGACTGCCCCTCTCAGCAGCAATTGATCAGGTCCCAGAGACTCAGGACTAAAAAAAGATGTGTATATTGTAAGAGATAAAGTAATTTATGGTAAGTGTCCAAATTATAACAAATACAAACCAAAAACTTACGTCTTATTGGTTTCTTTCAAAACCCCATTGAATTCGTACAAATGTTTATTTGGCGGTTCACACTCTATGGTTCCCGTCAACTGCTTCAAATCGTGTATAGTCGTCAACTTTGATGTACTCTGAAGACCCTGTCTAATTTTTAAATTTGTTTCACCATCAAGATTAGCCGTTTCTATAAAACTCATTCCCTGAGGTTCACTAAAAGTCAGAAGATATTTTTCATTAAAAAAAAGAATCATTCTTAAGTTGCAGAAAATTTTGTTTTTTGGTCTTTCGCAACCGGATCTACTACTACAATTTAAAAATACAATTCCAAATGTCATAATCCTCACATTAAACTCGTATTTAAACATAAAAAAATAAATATAACATATTCATAAAGTGGTTAAGCACACATATATGCAAGTGCTTAATAATGGTCTTATCATTACCTTGATGATAAAAGAACCAGATCAGCTGGAAAAAAGGTGTTATTTGGTACTTTCACTATGTCCCCCACAATAACATCCTTCCACCTTACATTGATCCAGCTGTCACCCCTAAGAACTTCTACTCTTCTATGATTTGTTTCATCATCAGCACGGTGTCGTTTCTACAACAAGAAATTATACCATCGTCCGAATATTTTATAAAATAAAAATAATTTAGCTCGCCCCGAAACGAGTTTTCGTTACCAAAAATCAGCTACTTACTATATCTTCTATGATCTCCTTGATAGCAGACACAGAAAGTATAAAAATAAGAGGCACTAGAGTGGTGTATCGTCCAGTCGGAGAAACATCCGGTATCTGCTGGAGCAGAGCTATCATTAAAAAGAAGACGTTGGCCCATCTTCGAAACTGTTCGAAGAGAAACAAGGGTATAAATCTTAGTATACTGGAAAAGAAATGTCAATACAGTCACTAGCACTGAAATACAAATTAAAATAATATGAACACAACTTGCGGTGCCAGCTCAATAATAACTTTGTTCCTAGTGCATTGAAATAAGTTTTCAACACTCACTTGTTTGGAAACAACGAATTTTTGAACCTTATGTAAACATTACATCGGAATGCGCATGCGTTTGAATGTAGGAAACTGCTTTGAATTGCTCTAGGAACAAAGCTGGTATTACAATGATGAAAGTCATCTGACAAAGGAAAACTTACCTATATTTGGCTGTTGATACTCTATTATTAACAAACTTATGTACAGGGGGCTGGGCCCTATTAATAAATATCACGCGCTGCTCAGCATTTGCCTGAGTATAACCAGACTCCTCTGTTTCTCTATCAATCGCCGACGAGGCTGTGCCATCCTCATCTTTAAAAGAAAATAATTTTCATCACTACTGCCCAGAATACGTACAGGGTGTTAATTAAGCACGTCGACAAATTGTAAAGGACGAAACTGCTTGATTTGAAGGCAAAAATGATATGGGTTCGTAAATAGATAGTTTTCAACAGACAAGGGGTTGAAATTAAAAAAAGAAATGTCTTTTTTAAAAGATTTTTGAAGATTATTGATGATTTATCTAACTAGGGCAAAAATAAAAAATACCGGTGTCGCTCTCTCGAAAAACTTTAAAATCGACGCCAGTGGATATTTTTAAATATATTATATTTTGGAACTTCTCGTTTCGCAAAAAAAGTTAAGATTTTTTTTAATGTACATTTCTAAAGATAAAGTAATCATGGAAAGTCCGAGAAAATAATTGGTGCAATTTTTTCCCGCCCATGACGTAGCTACCTCTAACCAAATGCAAAATTTATACACCATTGTTTTTTTTTCAGGCTTGCCCATGATTAGGTTGTATTCAAATCTGCAAAGAAATTTTATGAATTTTTTTAACAAACGATAGATCTAGAATTCTACATTTTGTGAAATTTTGGTAGACGTAAAGAAAACAAAAAATAAAATAACATAAATTGTCTCTTACGCATAAAATTAAAAAAAATCTTTTTTTTTTCTTAGAACCACCACTAGGTTAGAATCATTGATAAAATTTTCAAAATATGCAGATACCCTGAATTTCTGTGTTTTATTCAAAAGTGACAACCGAGTTTTCCACCATTGGTATGAATTTAGTCAATATTTACCTGTAATTAGATAAATAATTATTAGTCCAAATTTCATAAATATACCTGAAATATCTTAGTATCACAGTATTTTAGATTTTTTTCAAATATCAACATAATTAACTTTACTCATGGACCTGGATTAACACAAGTTTAATAATATGTATTACCAATAGCTTCATTGTAATTAAAGTTATATTAGGCTATTAAAGTTACATTATAATCAATTATTTACGATAATTTTGCAATGACGTCACATTTAGTAATTAAGTGCAGGAAAAGCACCAAAATCCGATTTTACTTCTGCCAAAAAGTGAACGGATATTAAATCATTGCATTTTGTCAGTTACTTTATTACAGATAACTGTGAATTTTAATCATGTTGAAGAAATAAATTACAACTAAACATATTTAACATTATTTTTATTTTTTTTTTCCGTCTCTTTATCAACTATTAAGGACAGTTAGTCAATATTCAAAATAGTTATCACTGATTTCCGATTTCCAGCTGTCGGACTGAAAAAACGCGGCTTGAAATTTGTCGGACAACAATACTGTTTGACTGAATTAATTATTTACAATTAATTTTACTAAAAATTACCTATGTGGTAATTGATTTTCAATACCCTGTTATTTTGGCATGTTTCGACTGGTAGACACGTCAATGTCGGAAGAATTTCTGTCGGACAAATTTAAATCGGAATTTGCAACAAAATTTCCCGTAACTTAAGCTAAAAAAAAATATATGGTCTTGACTTTTCAAGACCCCGGAAAATTGCCATGTTTTTGAACTTTTCCGAGTGGAAAAGCGGAGGAATCAAGGAAAGTCGCAGAGGAAAAGTGTGGTAGACTCATCAAAACGAAGCTCCTCACGAGTTATAAAGTATGTGGTAATCAACTTTTCGGGGGGGGAGGTCTGTACTGTGCTTGCTTAACCATAAGGTAACTCTTAATTTTTGGTAGTTAAATTCTCTAGAAAATAATATTATTTTAGTTAATGTTTCTATCAGAACCATCTTAATGTTAGTGGCCTATAAAAAACATGAACACACAAGACAACTAAGTATAAAAAACATACAATTATTTACTTAATAAAATAACGGAAATAAATAAATAAAAATATGTACATTAAAACAGAACACTTGAAAACAAATGATTTAGTTATATTTCTGTTCACTTTTCATGACAGTTAAAAGTAGACATTATGGAAATATACCGTAAAGTCATACCAGCGGTACTTTATGCAAATACTAAATACTTATATGTATTTTATCATGTAAGAATATCAAAATAGCCTGGGTTTTTACCACATAATCAAATTCAGTTCCACAGTTATTATATATGTAGATATCCCAGTTCTCCAATTTTCCTCTCTTGGACATACTATTCCGCGCAACATTTTAATAATAATCATAATTCTCTGTAGGTGTAAATGACGCATGTTGTTTACATAGAAGCTCATATAAATTCAAAAACATCATGATAACTTTAATTAAAAGATACGAATTAGTAGAAATTTTTCTGACTAATTTGAGTTGAATTTTGTACCGGTAGATATAATTTTACATACATACATAATAAATTATTGTTTTGTGGGTTTTTATTACATCATTGAAGGTGTAAATAAAAATTCTCAACAACAATGCGCTAATGGTGATGCTCATAATTTTAATTTTCCTGTAATTTATTTAAAGAAATAACGATTCACATATATATTCGAGGAACAGTCACATATGAGACAGACATTAAATCCATACTGTTGTAAATATTCATAAAGACTGACTAAATAGAACCCAAAAGGTGGGCGTACGGTAGTATATGTTACAAGGTAAATGTTTACGGCATAGTGCAATAGTTGGAGATAGACATAAATTTAAGAGCACACAAAATTAAGTACATATGACAACAATCAAAACTACAAAAAAGCAACAGGGCAAGGAAAAGTGTCAGGAGGGCGCTATCATGAATCCATATCGTTCAACTTACGTCCGAAAAATCTACGCCTCAGAACGGTAGACAGTTGCCTATAAAGCGACATCTCATCTCCAACAGATTTTTCATAATATACTTTTCGGGATCCACAGCGGAAAACGGCACAAATTTCAGATTCGCATCTCGGGATGTATTTTCACGGGTCAACCTTTGATAAATCGATGGTGAAGACTGCGCGCGCACGGTTGTTGCCAAGAAACTATCAACGCCGCCGTTTGAAAAATTAATCTGGATTTTTAAACATAAATAAAGTACAAACTACCTTATCACTTGCTTTATTACCATTAATTCTTGCGAAGATAGTTAACATCATAAACTTTAGATACTCATACAACACATCAGTGACATTTATATTTAAAAAAATACCGAATTTATCTTACAATTAGAAAAATATGAAATGTAGCGTATACCTACGTATAGATTATTATCTATCACAAATTCATGCCTAGTATATTTCTACATTTCATAACACCGACAAGAATTAGTCCCGTCCAGGGGCTTATGTGGAAAAGGGGCCGGTCTATTATTATCGAAATAACGGAGACAGTCAAATTGGTAACTGATATCAATCTCTCCCAACAGTAATGGATGAACATCCCTTTAACTCACTGCTATAGAATTATTTTGCCCTAAAATCATCAAAGTGAGAGAGACGCAACTGGCATTGAAAAAAATTTGTTACATATTTTTCTACACGTTTTTTGCAAGTTTGGAGATTTGTTTTTAATGGGAGATATGTCTTGAAAAAAAACAATGCCACCGCAAAAATTAACCTTAGCAAGAAATGTCAGAAAAAACATGTTTAATACTTCGCTTACTTATTTTTTAAGTTTTAGAGACATCTCTACTTCCTTTTTTTGTGAAGAAGTGACTATTTCTGATTACTATTTCAACTATCACCGTAATCAAACGGGTATCTAAATCCTTTATATAGTAGTCATTGAAGTGACATAAGCCCGATAAACGCTTTTTGTTTTTTAGGGGTAAAAACTAAGTGAAAAAAATGGAAAAAATTAAGTTTTAAGCATTTTATTGATAAAAATCTTGTTCAAGCACAAAGATTAAATAATGTTCCATGTTCTCGAACCTGTTTTATAATATATTTGATCTATTTGACCCTTTATTTAACCCTTAAAAACTACCCCTATGCCAAAAATAATGATAAAAAATTACTTTTTAAAGATTTGGAATGATTAAATCGTGCAATTATTTAAAATAAAAGTTACCTTATAGCTAATAAAATAATTTTTCCCTTTCAACCCCTAAAACCACCCCTGTATTGACAAAAATTATAAAAAAATTACTTTTCAAAAACTTGGAATGCTTTAACGGTGCGATTATTTAAAATAAAAATTCCCTCACTGCGTATGAAAGAATTTGTATCTCATAACACTTTTTACACTTATAAATCACCCCTATGGTAAAAAAATGATAAAAAATTACGTTTTAAATCTTGGAATGCTATAATTGTGCAATAATTTAAAATAAAAATTCCCTTATATTATTTATGAAAGAATATTTTACTTTTTCCATTTTCAACTCTTATAAACTACCCTTCTACCAATATTAATGTAAAATATTTTTATTATAATCGATTTTTAAATATAATCAACCATAAAAAAATTGCTACGCTGCATATATACTTTTATACACGCTGACGCGCACTTGAATCCTAACATTTTGCTCCAAAAATGAGAAAGCCTATTTTGCTCCGAAAAAATGTTATTGGTTTTTTTACCATAACTCGGTTAATTTTGAAGCTATACGAGTAGTATCCTACAAAAAAGCATTTTGAAGATAATTTCAAAAGCTGTAAGATCGTTTGCATATAAAAACTTTTTAAGTCCTTAATTTTTTAAAGGGAAAGGGTCGAAAGACTCGAGACAGGTCGTTTTTTCACTAAAATGGATACTTCAAGCGGCGATATCTCCTTTATTTTTTAAGCTACAGGAATGAAAAATAAGCAAAATATTTGTTGAAAAAAAAGCTACATTTTTGTTGTCAATAATTTTTTTACGTATCTTTCATAGTTTCGGAGTTATTATATAAATAAGGCAATTTTTTTTTGAATAATGAAAAATACGTTTTCAACTTTTACCGTACATTATTGAATAACGCTAAAACAAAACTAATTGTAAAGGTTCTAAGATTAATTTTAATTCTGATGGAAATGGTACAGCGTTAACTGCTCATTTTTCCTTAAAAAATATGAGCAACCCATCTGTTTTTGACGATAACTCCTTCAATTTTGCTCTAATTAACTTTTATAAGTGCTCATTTTGAAGGCCTCTTTGAGTACTACAAAAAACTCCTGGAGCGTTATACACGTAAAATTAATCCTTTTTCCGTTTATTTGACGTTGAATAACATCAATTCGAATATTACCACCAAAACAAGTCCCCTTCCACTAACCATATTTCCATATTTGTTTATTTATAAGCTACATTTTTGTTCATTACACTTTTTTAAATAAAATGCGTAGTTTTTGAGTTATTCGCAAAAAATACTTTGAAAAAGTGCTTTTTTTCACTCAAATTTAAATCGTAAATGAACTATTGATTTCTCGAAAAAATTCTTCGAATATTTTTTGCTCAAAATTTGAAGATACTTAATTCGGAGGTGAAAAGTTTCAATGACTGTACTAATATTTTAGTTACATTTCATTCATTGTTCATTTTGTTTTATTTTCGGGAGGTTAGGTGTGACAATATTTGTCCCAGTTCACACCACGCCCTCCACCCTCTGTTGTTTATTAGGGCAATTTCGTCGACATGCAAAAGGTACATAATTTACCTTTGTTTGTGCGCCGCAGCGAAAACCCCATAAAGTTGGCGTCTCAGGTAACGTTGTACAAACAAATTTAACGCTGCACTAAGATCGGCGGTAATTGCTATCGATTCATCCTGTGGACTTAACAGCCCATCGGTCTTGGAAAAGGTCTTAATAATTGAATTAGTGACGTGGACCGCGAAATTAGCGGTTGTTTTTAATTCATGGACATGTGCACTTGTACCCTCAAGTACGATCCGGCAATAATGGAGCGGATTTAAAAAAAAACAGTTAGATAATATCGATGGAGATGATGGGTTGGAATTACCTGGAATTTGGAAACGAAAAACAAGAAAATGGGACACGACAAAACGAAACATCAATATGTAAAACCGAAGATTAAAAACGTAAAATTTTATTCAGAAACTTATGACGCAATAGTATCTGAAATTAAGCACAGGTATCGGTGCGGTGTTAAAGAATGAATTTTATGTAACTATCCTTTTAATCAATCTTCATAATTCCCTTGTCTGATTTAATTATTGATTATTCGGAGAAGAGGTTATGATTTACCCAAATCACACGAATAATCAGATAAAAAAGGCCTCCGCAAGTAACCCAGATGCCACTTCATATAAATGTTGGTATTTTAATTGCCGTTAATCTATAATCTTATAAAGTACGTACATTATCAAAGTACAGTACTTACAGGTACTTGAGGGAGGGCAGGTTTTATCAAAACTCCTTCAAAGATTCAGAAAATATAAATATCTATATGTTACTTGCGTGGTCAACAACGTACAAACGTACAACCAAAGTTATTTGAAACACTTCTATTCTATTTTCATTTTTCTCTGCAAACAAGTTCACTTAAGAGGATTAAACGAGGTTAAAACTTAATGTCGATAATAGGCCAATCATTATAACTTTTTTTCGGGAAAAAAATACTATTAGAAGTTTCTCTGCGGAATATTGTTCAGAAACGTGTTATAAACAAAATATCAAAAAATCAACTCGAGACTAGTTGGGAAACTTTGTTAAAACAATGGTCAAAATTATGGAAAAGTAGTTTTTCGACTGGAGTAAAAAAACTGTTATTCATAGAGAAAAAAAGGTTTATACAAAAAAGGTAGGTATTAAATAAATCTGTAAAATAAGACAAGTCCGATTAAATTCCGATAATTTGTTTATGCGCAAGAGCTCAAAAATGGTCGAAATTGTCCGCTTTTTTCAATTGCTAATAATTAATGCAATTTTCATCGCAGACACTTGTAATTCAGGATTTTTGAAGCTTTTTGCACCCTTAATAAGTGGTAAAAATTTCAGCCCAAAAACTTCATTAGCTTGGCGTTGGCGGAATTTGTTATCTAAGAAGATGCTATTTTCAATTCATTTTTCCCAAGCTCACAGGCGTTGTAGGGTTTCGATCATTAGTTGTTTTTGTACCTAAATAGTTGTATTGACATATGCATTTACTGATAATTTAATTTTTCAAATTTAATTTGTTTAAAAATGACTGAAAAAATGTTAATATTTATTACATCGTTAAGCGCGCATGCTAAGCCTCGCCTTCCCCACTCGTTCGCTAGACCAAGTAATAGAACGCATCGCCGCTATCTTCTTTTTCGAAATTAAATAGTTGAATTCACCTTAATGTTAATGTAGGACATGAAAATATAGCTCTTAATGTATACTCTCTCCAAATTTCGGCTCTTAATATTAATAATTAAGGTCACTGCGATTAAATAAATAAAAAAAATTATCTCAGCTTCTAATCAACTTACAACAACGATTTTTTTTTAAATTCGAAGAAAACTAAAGTAAAGAGGTTACTATTTTATTTTATAATAATTACCTATCTTAACAATTTAATAAATATTAACATTTTTTCAGTCAATTTTAAACAAATTAAATTTGAAAAACTAAATTCTCAGTAAATGCCTATGTCAATACAACTATTTAGGTACAAAAACAACTAATGATCAAAACCCTACAACGCCTGTGAGCTTGGGAAAAATGAATTGAAAATAGCATCTTCTTAGATAACAAATTCCGCCAACGCCAAACCAATGAAGCTTTCGAGCTGAAATTTTTACCACTTATTAAGGGTGTAAAAAGCCTCAAAAATCCTGAATTACAAGTGTCTGCGATGAAAATTGCATTAATTATTAGCAATTGAAAAAAACGGCAATTTTCGACCATTTTTGAGCTCTTGTGCATAAACAAATTATCGGAATTTAATCGGACTTTTTTCATTTTATAGGCTTATTTAATACCTACCTTTTTTGTATAAACTTTTTTTCGCTATGAATAATAGCTTTTTTACGTGAATCAAAAAACCACTTTTCCATGACTTTGATCAATGTTAAAACAAAGTTTCCCAACTAGCCTCGAGTTGATTTTTTGATATTTTATTTATAACAGGTTTCCGAACAATATTCCGCCATATTGAACCATTTTTCTTCAGTATTTGTAGGTACCTACAAATAATGATCGGACCTTTTCTATGTACAACACCTCTGGACCAAAGGGTCTCACCGGGTTTCCACGTGAAATCTGCACTGGCGTGTCTTTTTAACAATGGCGTCTTCAGTGTGTTGCTTGTTGATAGAAGTAACTTTTGACCAATTATCAGAGCTCTATCTTTGCTCATTTTTAAAAAAATGGGGTTGCAACCCTTAACTTCAAAATCATTTTTCTATAAAACTATGATAGATATTTGAATAAATCCAACGGCATATGAAAGCTACTGATAAGAATTATATTGCATATTTTTTTCATAGTTTTTCAACTATATAAACAGTGAGAAAAAAAATTGAAAAAATGAAGGGTGGTTTTTTGTGGCTATTTCTCGAGATACACTAACCAAAAAAATCACGTATAATCAGTGAGTCTTAAGCTACAATGCATAGCAGTTACATAGATCTGCGATGGGTGGATCATATTCAAAATAATTATTTTATGTTGCTAGGTAGAGTATTGTGAACTGATACTTGTTAGAACTTTAGAATATACCACGACAGTGATGTGTGAGATCTTTGTGAAGTTGCAACATTTGTGTAAGTTTTAATTGACGTATTACACTTACAGATATTATAGAAAAAGATAAAGATATTTATATATAAAGATAAAAAGATAAGTTGAACTCAGATTTAGAACTTGCTGATACCATAATTAATTATATGAGAACGTGAAATACAAAAAAAAAAACTAAAAGATCTAGGTGAAACAGAAAATCTTAGTCGCCGCAGAAAAACATAGTTTTATAGAAAAATTATTTTGAAGTTAAGGGTTGCAACCCCATTTTTTTAAAAATGAGCAAATATAGAGCTCTGATAATTGGTCAAAAGTTACTTCTATCAACAAGCAACACACTGAAGACACCATTGTTAAAAAACCCGCCAGTGCAGATTTCACGTGGAAACCCGGTGAGACCCTTTAATGATTCTCGTACAACAGTACATCACTTTGTTATACAGTGTATAGATTGAATGATCTATTAACGATTCAGGTGTATAATGAAACCTTCAAAGAATTTTTTATGAATTAAAACAAGAGGTAAACATCCCTGAAATTGTTAGCAAAGATAACTTTAGTCGATGAAAACTATTTTGGCAGTAGAGTTAAATGGTGAAGCATTAGTTTTATTTTTTGATGGTAGTGAGAGTTTTTTAATAATGAAGAGTTTTTTTACGTATAAGTAATTGATAACGTCAAAATCTGTCCAAGTTTCATATACCATATATTACTATATTTTCGAATGAAACGGTGTTTTTATTAAAATATTTCAGTAAAACCCTATGATTCTTCCAATTCAATAAGATAAAAAAGATAAAATAAAAGGATCACGGTTAAAATTGATTGCGGATATAAAATATTACTTGGAAAAACACGATTCTGATTTCCCTGAAATAATGACAGCATTTTGCAATATATCTTACTTAGCTGAAAGTCCTGTAGCACATAATCTTATCTAGAATATTTATAAAAATCTACAGACACAAATAACAAACAAAAGACAGTATTCCCCTAAAGATTAGTGCGGACGTATTTGCAATATGAAAGGGCAATTTTATAAAAAACACTTTTTAATAAAGAGCTAAAAATAATATCTTTATATATATAAAAAATAAGAAACATGCTATTTACATGGTTATCGCATGAAAATGTTAGGTTTGACTGAAATGCGTAACAAATGGAGCGATTTTTTCACAATTTATGCTCATTCTCACATATTTTAGTTCTTTTTCATCTGTGTTGATAAGCCCCTGTCTTTTTTTAATTATAAATTCACTCAAAATTCCACATCGCAGTAATTTTTACTCGCAAATGACGTTAAATGTAGGTACAGTGTGTTTTTTTAATCGTACATATAAAGGTACCAACTCTGTTTTTTCTTGCGAAACAACCTGTATATTTTTTATACATTCTGATATATTTTCTCAGCATTATAGAGTTATAAACATCGATAAGTCTATCTCTAAAATCAAAGGAGAGGTGACAGAAGAATGTGGATAAATGTAATAAGCTAGGAAGATTATTGTCAGTTTGCTAAGCAACAAGCAAATACAGTCAAATTCTTGTCTTAAATCGTTACGTTTACTTTATTTATTAAAGGTATTAAATTAATTCACAAAAATTCAAATGTTTCCTAAAAACCTGATTGATACCAAAAATATAGGTATGGAAAAGATATTGAACCGCATAAACAACGCTTTGACTCAACTGATGATAATGCCAGGAATAATTGCTCTGCGGACTACATGCAAAAAAATTCTTGTTTCAAATGTACAACATTTGATTTTAAGGTATCGCACAATAACGCAAGAAAATATTTTCTTGTTTCAAGAAAATTATTTATTTATTTAAATACTTTAAATTTTTACCCAGAAATATAATTTCTTAGTTTAAAAATAGGAAGCATTTAAAATAAATATTTAATACTTACGGTTAAGCGAATTCTATTCTTAATTTTATGTTTTATGATCTACATAGATTGTATACATAGTATACAAACATGTTTTGTATTGTATATTAATGTATCGTTTGTTTAATACAAAATTGAATAGTTTTGGTCAAATGATTGTTTATACTTATTTTAAGAATACATTCATTTGGTTATAAATATTTCTCAGCAATAAAAATTATTTTGTTTCAAACTTACAACACCTAGTACAAACAGCTAGGACCGTTCGTAAGTTTAACCAACCATCCAGCTGCTTTAGTGTCGTTACTGACAAGGAGATGTGTATACACAGAGCGTAAGTGGCTCCATCTATAGTGCTACTTCCCACCTACGTAATTATGTGATCTGCTACAATTTTCTTTCAAGAAAACATAAGTTTGATTATAATATACTACATCTGCCTTGAATAATTCCCACATTAATACTAAATTTTATATATATTTTAAGGAACTAGTAGTTTTGAAATAAATATGATGGCAGTTTATGATGAACTGTGAGAGATATTGTAGCTAAAGTCCAAGATAATAAACTTCAAAACTATAAAGGATTTGAATTAAATCATATTTACAAATATAAATTCTAAGAAAAATTATGGATTACAGCAAATATTTCACATAGTTTGAAGAAAGTATAATATACTTTGTATAATGTATATTATACATTTGAATATAATACAATAACATTTACGGCAAATAATTCCATTTAAAACTATCTGCTCATTTGATCCAAATACTTTTTTTAGTGAAGAGGATATATAAAATATACAGAGTGTTCCACCATCTCTGAAAATGAATAAATCATACTTAACTTTTCCATACCTCAAAGATGAAATTACGGATAAATTTAAAATTTTCGCGTAATCACCCTGTATCTAATTGCTATTTATAGAACTCAGATATCTTTTAAATGGAATCGTTAGTGAAAAAGCTAAAAGTGTGTTATGATTTTAGTGGGCCAACCTGTATGCCGATAAGCTGATGTGTACAAATATGAAAAAACGTCGCTACTAGAAGGGAAAAAAATGAAAGAGAGTAAATGACCGTGTTACTAGAAGTAGGACAGTGAACGAAAAAAGGAAAAATGAGGTACCTGGGGCATGATGATCTGTTAGTCTGGTTGAGCCGTTGGAAGGGCTGGAGGGAGATAGTTGGCCGAGCTCGATAGTCTGATCTGGCATCCGTCTCGTGGGCTTCCCTCACTGGACACCCTGTATATAATCAGAACCGTTATAGAGACTTAATGCCATTTCATTTACATCAGTCACACACCTACACCATGCCAGCCGTTGCATAACAATTAAAGTGCGTCGCTTTAACCGACCGATGAATTATTTTTTATTACTCGATTCTGCGCGCAGAGCCCGACGCATTCGAAACTAAAAGGACTGTAAACTTTACTACAAACTATGTCACATAGTTTACAGTTTTATTACCGGTGGAAAGTATTAAATTTGACGGAGCCGCTATTATTAACTGCAACTGATTCAGTATCTCTTTGAAATAAATTCATTGTTATTTCTCGAATTCTGATCGGTTGCAATTTTTATGACGTGTCACCAGGAAATGCTTAAATTCCTTAGGTAAAAATAAGCAAAAGAGGTTTATAAAAGCCTTTGTCCGGAAACGTATCGTTTTCGAGATGCGGGTTTTCAATTTAAAAAATGTTTTTAAAATTTTTCAATCAATAAACCTTCACAAAACAAGTAAAACTACGTTTGGGACTAACAAAAACCCGCTAGTAATTCAGCATTTTTGTTGTCAGTGGCGTCAGTGCCGTAGATATGTCAAGGACTGCATGTTGACTACTGGTATGGAAGATATGTATGGAAAAAACCTGCTTTTGTCGATTTTTATATATTTGCTAGATTCTCTTGTATATTAAGTACATAATGAGTAACCATGGTGCCGATATATGAAATATCTAAATTTTTTAAATAAAAAAATATACAGATTTCAAACAGATGTTCCATTTAAAAAACAACTTACATGTTTTTTTTTTTCTAAAAATGTATGTGATTTCACTTTAAATACAAAAACTGGAGGAATAAATTAGTTGCAAAAAATTAGTAGAGTTTGCTCTATAAACTTTTTTCCTGGGGGACATGGTATTCGAGAACATGAGCGTTAAAGTTTATAAAAAAATTATATTTTGTGTCATATCTTCATAATGCGCTGACGGAATAGAATGAAATTTACTACAGCGTATTCATTTAACTAGACCCTTTATTGAATGTAATATTAATCCCCTGGTTTTAACCAGTGACGTGCTACTGGAGGTGCCGCCTTATTTTCCCAACAAAAAAATACACCACTGGCGGTTTTTTGTAGAAATAATGTTACATTCAGATATTGTTATGTTAAATGAATGAAAAATATTGGTTGTTGGTTTTTAATAGTAGTAGTCGTTTAAGAGATATTTGATATTTGGGTTTGTTGTTTCGTTTTATTGATCTTAATCTTATTCACCCTGTATATGACGCTCCTTAAACAACTTTTTTTAAGAATTGTTTTCTCCTAAAGTCAAATATAAAAAATAACGGAGTAATCATTTTGGTGTAAATTTCAGAATTTTGATGCACCGTAATGTTAACATTTTTCCAAATTGTTGACTTGGGTATTCGATTACTAGTTCAAGCATAAAAAAAATATCGTGGGATGCTCAAACTTCCAATCCAACCTCAACAAAATATAGAAGTGCTCCAGACTGCCCTGAATTCCGGATAAATTTTAGGTATACTTGCACTTTTTAAGTAACAAAATTTTTGCAAATCAAGTTTTTTATCGATAAATTATAGTGTAAGGGTGACATTGTTAGGTACTCATACAAATTATGTTTTTCTTTAATTCTCAAGTGGTGAACTAATTTATATCAATTATGAAGTGCATGATGTAGATTAGATAGTTTATAACAAATATTTTAATGTGGTGACTAAGCATGTGATAAGAATTACAATTTACAACATATCAATATAAAGATTTTATCAAATCATCATCAATGAAAAAAGTTCAACTTCCGTTTTAGACTGTAGATTACTTATAATGGCTTAAATCGGCATTTTATTATTAAGATCATACAAAGCAAAAAATTTGTTTATCTTGAAGATTACACCGTATTTTGAGGTTAGGGAAAAACCAATACCTGATCGGTGAAAAACTTCAGATTCATGTTCAGCTAGACTCCAGAACAAACCACTTTTTTATATCTTATACTTATGTAATATGTAGATTGTTTATACAAATAATTTTATCTCATCTTGGTACTATAATATAAAATTATTGACTCTCAGTAAAATTTTTACAGACGAGTAAATTTTTTTTTATTTTTGCTTTTCTTTAAAAGGCCTTGTGGAATTTTTTTGGGTAATTTCACCTTAAAATTCTTTTAGATAATTTAATTCTCTTCAATTTGAACGGTTCCGGGTATGATGATTTGTCACTGAGTTATCATCGAACAAAGCAAAAAAATCATTTTTAACTTTGGCAATCAATTACTCGAGAAATAATGGTTGTACAGAAAATCCAAGCAAGGTTTTTAAAACTGCAAAGTATTCTCTATTAACTCGCAATTATTGGTTTTTGATAAAAAAAATTTTCAAAGTGAAAATGTCGGTTAGAAAAAAGGTAAAAAAGTTGCATAATTAGGGATATTTGAATAACTTTGCAAATAATGAATAAATTAAGGATATTGAGTATAACTTTTCAACCTCAGTGTCCTAAAGAAACCCTGATAATTTCAAAACGCTGCAATTTTTTTTCTTAGTGCATGGAATGTTTAAATTTGTCGTTGTTACTGAAAATCAATGTAATAAGTAATTTTTCACTTTTTATGCATTTTTTTAAATTAAAAATGTTTTTTTTAGCAGTAATCCATATTTTTTCATCGAAAAACGATCATTATTCTAAAAAAAAATTACTACGGTACTTAGTAATCATAGAAAATTTTTAAAATTTTCTTAAACTTTTCCTCAGTTGGGACTATTTACGAAGATACGGCACTGCATATTCCTACAATAAAATATGAAATTTCTTAATAATTCCGAAATCATTTCAAATAAAATTAGTATTACCAAGAATATAAAATGACCAGTGGCGTAGATGTGGGGGTAGCATCATTTTCATAAATAAAAAAATATAAATAGGTGTTTTTAAATCACTGTATTAAATTTATGTGCGTATGCTTTGCCGTTTTCAATTACAGACCACCCACCCCGTATATGTTGCGATAGACAGAATTTTTCGACCACACCTTGTACATACTCAAATATGCTCTAACAAATTGCATTACCGAAGTAGATTTATAAGTAGCGAACCGACCAAAATAGAAGCCTCACTGAATTTTTTACGAGCATGTATAGACGTGACCTGATTTCTTTATTTCTGCCAACTTCGAACAAAGATTAATTTGCTTCAAAATACAAACATTTGAGATGATATATTTACTGGTTTCTTCCAAATTATAAATATCTATATTATTTTTCAAGATCTCAATTTGTTTACTATTCAAGGTGAATGTATTTTCTATTAGATAATTAAAAAATAGATAAACAAATTATGCGAGACAAGTACACTACAACTTGCACTCCAGTAATGTTAATTATAAATCCTTATCACAAACTCTACATTTTCTGAGTCACCACCACGCGTTAAAAAATTCCTCGCGATCATTATCACCTCTCTACCACTGCAATGACGTTTAGGCAACAGACCAGTGCGATTTTAGATAAAACAACCTCCAATCACAAAGTCCACTTAATTACCTGGGGTACGTGATTGTTTCATATTTCTAAGTGAAAAAAGGGATTGGCCAATCATGTGCGTTACCAATCGTTATCTCTTATTGTTGTCGAACTAATAACAAATACTTAATGCAACTTATCTTCAAACAATTGTAAAGAATGATTTCCCTGTTTTCATATCTCCAATCGAGAATATATCAAAGTCGGCTTATGAAGTGGATGAGTCAGGCAATTTCAATTATGTGGAAAAAATGTTGTAGGCCTGAGGATTATCGCGATTAGCACTTTTTTTGTTTTTAGCACTTTTGTTGTCACAAATGAATGATGGTACAGCTTGAAGAAGAGAGTCCGCTGGAGGAATGACAAAGATAGAAGACCTTAAGTGCAGGGCAGTAAGTTCAGCTCCTGTGATGTGGTAACATTGCCACTGCTCGTGGACAAGATGAATTTGGTCAAACTGTACTCTTTATTTTACTTTGTTTTCCTTTTCTTGAAAAAAAATAAGCTTTGACAGATCCAATAACAAAAATCTAGGATATAAAATATAATTTGAAACAGTTTGGTTCTATTTTTGTAACTTCATCGCTGTATTCTAAAAATAGTCAATTCAATTGGTTGCATGTCGTTGCTTGTAAGAAAAAAACACTGATATAATTTTAATAGTTCCATCCATTTTCTTGATAGAGCAGTGATGAATAAACAATGAAGATGAAATTAAATTCTCAGAATAGGTACAGGGCAACAAATTTACCTTGAACACTGCGTTTTGTCTTGAAAACTATAAAAGGCAATTAAATTACGAACGAGGTATTATATTTTCAGTCGCTTCACTAAAATGTAGGACAAAAAAATTGTGACTGCCTTGTGACCTTATAACAATTTTTTTTCAAAAACGTACCCCAAAAAGGGTATATTATGTTAAGTAAAAACATCTCAGTTTTATTTTGGTAAGCATATAATTAAAATATCTCAAAGTAAATCCATAAAGATAGCACCCAATATTTCCACTTCCTATGACTAAAAATAGAACATCGTCTAATTGTATATAAATATTGTATTTCATTCTACGATTGATATCTACTGTTTAAAAAATTGAAACAAATTTGAATTTGGTATTAAAGATTTAACCAAGTGAAAGTTAAATAGAGGCATATCACTTACTAAATGATGATATGGAGAGTCTACTCTCTTTGATGAAACCACTAAGATCAATTAGATTAATTAACAGACACAGATTGGACTAGAATTATATAATTACATAATTTCAATGATATTTAATTAGATATAAATAATGATCAGAAGGTTTTTAAATAATAAAACATATCAAAAGAACCAAAAAGTTTAAGAACTTTTCACAACTAATATTATGAAAATAAAACAATGTGTTGTAAAGATCAAAATCTGCCAAATCCTCCTCCATAATTGTGTTGAATTTATGAAAATTGCAAAATAAAAAATATAATCCAACAAGATTTGGATGAAAAAAGTAATCACATAATAATCTCGCAAGCAGTAAAAGCATTCTCTATACAGGGTGATTCACAAATGGTGACCAAAAATGAAACACTTAAATGACATGACAAGCACTAATCATTCGGTTATTTATTCGAATAAAGAAATTAATAACATTAGTCATCATTTTAATAATTTTATTTGAGTAATGCTCAAAAATACCTACATTTCCACGAGCACAGGCCCGGCATCTTTTTAATAACGAAAATGTAATGTGTTCGAAATTTATTGTTGCTTGAATTTGATGAAAAGCATTATTTATTCTTTCTTCTAACTCCTCAGAATGTCAGCTATAGCAGCCCACTACGTAATTTAAAAAAGCATTATAATTCGAATAACGAATGTTCCCAGCTCGTTTTTTAAGTTTTACTCGAAAATCAGGCTTTTTTCGAAATACATAAAGAGTAGTAATTTGTAGAAAATTGAAAGACGAATCCGAAAATATTATGGATGTTACCGTAAAGCAGTGGCGTACTATTTTATTTAGAAAAATATGCCACCGATACCCTGTATCTCCGTCACTGGAGAATGTAAATTTTAGAAAAAGCCCTCAGATTTTGGACAATGTTTACATAAATACATTGCCTAATTATTTCACTTACTAGTTTTTAAATTATTTAAAAATATATATTTTGAAGTTTAACACCCTGTATATTTTTCACAGAGCATCCTAGATAAAAATTTTAGAGCAAAGACTCACCAAAGAATACGAGGTTTCCTTTTTGGTCACCATTTGTGAATCACCCTGTAGAACAACTTGGAAAATCTATAAAATTAAGTTGTTTTTTTTTTAAATCACACAAAAAAGTTGTACCTAATCAATTCCTATAAGGCTTTATGTTTGATGAACTTTTTCCGAAAGTTCAGTTTGTTATAAATGTTGAGCGTATCTTTAAAAAATTTATATTTGGTAAAAGAGAAGTGTTAATTAAAAAAATATATTTTGAAAATAAACAACTCGGTTAATATGTTCGAAAAAAATACAGAAAGTTGCACTATTTGTTTGTAGGTAGAATCACCCCCTATTTTTTTTTTTTTTTTAGTTTTCAGATATACTGTATATTTTACTTATTATATGACATCTTAGAAAAATGTTTATTAAGGCCTAAACATCAGATATAGATGTTAGACTGTTATTGATAATGCAGTTAAACACTTTTTTTTCAAAATAAAACGCAAATAAAAGCATAGGTTCCATTACTACACTATAGGTCTGTGTTTCAGTTCGAGTGAATCAAACTAACCACAAATAGAACTCGATAAATAATTCAGAATTGCCACTGACCTACAAAAATGTGTAAAATTTACAGTAAATTATGCACATGTGTAAATGTTAACACTACACCAAATTTGTATCAATTTGTTATAAGCCAAGGATTTCATAAATAATATGATTTTAACAACCGACAAATACGGCCTTGCACAATGAAAACGGTGAGACTTAGACCCTTGTTTTATAAGGCAATTCTGAATTATTTACCGACTTCTATTTGTGGTTAAAGTTTGATTCACTCGAACTGAATCACCCTGTATATTTTGAAATAACTTCAATGAATTAGAATTTTTTTACGTTTCAATTTCAACTTATTCAAGAATTCAATTCAATTCAATTTGCTTCTATTACTATGAATTGGTTGCAAAGTTGGTAGCAGCTATTTCCCTTTCAAAGAAATGAATTAATTCACAAAGAACTTCTCGAATTTATTCACGAATAAATTGTTAACATAAAACAGCAACAAAACACACAAAAGCGTATTAGACAAGACCCCTTTACCGGCACGCCAGTGTCGCACCCTACAGACCAAGAAAAAAACACACCTGATTCTTCAAACGGCACCCAACCGACTGACTGAGGCGGCCCCGCTAGGTAAGCCCGCAGCAGGACACAACCAAGCCCTACGGGGCCGACCTTTCGACGGTGATTTTAACGATCCGTATCGTTTATGACATTCCAGGAGGAAAGGTGGTGATCGATAGACAAAATAAAAACCCGTAGTTGCTGTTGTTCTTTAACAAATAATGAATCCGCTCCAGGATGTGCCCTAAAAGCACGTTATAATAAGGGAGGAACACGCCTCGACAACCCCCGCATTCGGATGGACGGATCGCTTATTGTCAGTTCGAATGGGTGGAAAATTGACGGCATTAACATCGACGCGTTTAGGTGACATTTGTGCAATGGTTAAATTTAGAGTTGAAAGGGCAGGTTAAAGCAGCAAAATCATTTACAAATAACTCATACTCATACATAACTTCTTCGAATAAAAAGTTTTGACTCATATTTGGGCCAATTACAAGCCCATTGTGCGCAGAATACAACTTTCGAAAAATGCGCAACTTTCTAAAAATTAGTGGCACCCCAAAATACTACAAAAATGGTATATTTGGAAAAATTCAAAAAAAAATCAATTTTGACCCATTAGTCCAGTTACTGCAGCATTTTGGCAACCAATTTTTTCGGATGGAATGGATTGACGTGAAATTTGAACTGTAGCTAGGGAATAGCCTAAGAAACAAAAGTTATATACTGCCGATGTGTGCTTTTACCCTAGGGGTGGATGCCACCCCTTCTGGAGGGTGAAAATTTTTTATTAAAAATAATCTCACGATTCTAAACAAAAAATGTTCTATAAGAATATTTGGTACAGTCAATACTTTTTGAGTTATTTGCGCCTAAACATGTTCGTTTTTAGCCCAAAAAATGCATGTTTTGAGACATTTTTCGCGAATATCTCAAAAACTACAAGTTTTATAAAAAAAATGATCATAAGCAAAAATGAAGGTAAGTAAATAGCAAAGAGATTGCTTTTTTTATGTTTGTAGAATTTCGAAGCTATAATCGAAACGTACAACGTCCTGTAGCGGAAAAATTAAAAGTTTTTCGAGGAAAACTTATTTAACACCTATTAAAGTTACTGAGAAGACCTTTAATTGGTGGTAGAAGTCGTTAGCATGAAAACTAATGAAGTTACAGTCAAAATAAAATTATTGCCATATTTGAACATGAATTGAATCTTTAAAATACGTAAATCTGCGATTTTCGCATTTCTTTCCTCTTTCATGCGATGTACATGTCGCCTTTATCTCTTATATTTATTACATTTTTATAATTTTGGTATCAAAAATGTATAGAAATTGTTTTAACCTACTACAAAAAATTTAATGGATATAATGTACTCTTTTGAAGCTAATGCAATATCTGGCACCCATCAGTTTACCATCATAGAAGTAAGGTCCTATGATTTTGGTATGTAAATCACCATTAGTCCATTTGAAGTAAATGTTCCTAATAAAAAATTCATTGTTAAAATAATTAGGCACAACTAACCAGAGAATTCTGCATTGAAAGGATCTTCCCTCTTTCTATGTTATCACCACCCACAGAACCCTAATCTCCAGGGTTTATCTTCCTGCCTCAAGCTCAAGAGATGCACTTTTTTCACCTTATAACATTTGAAACCATTTTTTTGTAATATCCTTCTCTAAATTGAAGTTCACTTCAATCTCTCACTGAATTGCTCATTTTTCCTATTTACATAATTTAAATTCTAACATTACCTATTTTATTAACAACAGCTGATTCTGTTAGCGAAGGTTTTCTACATTCCACAAGTGCTTGAATAGAATTGAAATTGCATTGATAGTACAATACAAACATATACACTTCTCAGTATGTGAAAATATCATTATTCAAAATTTTAGTTTTTCAAATCAGTTAACTGTAACAATTTTCAAACCAACAGTTATGTATAAACTATAATAATAAACAATTTGTTAAATAATGACATTACTGGGTTAACACATTTGAAGGGCTCTATGCAAAAAGTCCCTAAGTCACATTTTACCAGTTTTGAACTAATGGTGCCATCTGGTGTGAAATTTCCTGAACTATCCATACAGTGGATTTGTTTTGGCATAAAATGTCCCTAAATACAATATTTAGCATTTGACCGTGTCACTACATCTATCAAGTTTTATGCAAAAAGTGCCTATGTGTTAGAAAAATCGATATCTCAAAACTTAAAAAAAGTCACTTAGGGACTTTTTGCATAGAGCCCTTCATTTATATCTACATATATCTCCGCTACCATAGTAAAACGCCCCCCCCCCCATATTAATTTTATTAATTTTATGTTCGAAATACGCAAGTAATACCGCTTCGAACACTTTTTGAAGTTTCTTCGAACTACACCACCCTTTGAATTCGTTGTAGGCAATCTCGTACTGTCTCGACAATTTTTCGGGGATTAATTGTGAATCAGCACTTTGAATTGAATTAATATTTTGCCTTGCTAAGCTCTACAAAATAACTTCCATTTTCGAACGCAAAACTATCAATTCACATTCAAGATACAAAAAATAACTATTTCCGCATAAATTAAATAAACACTTTTTTTGTAATTACTGTTAATAAAAACAATGTGCGGTAGCTAATAGAGTTCGGTAGGCTTATAGGCAAATAAAATCGTTTAATCAACCATTTCTTCTGTGCGTTCATTTAACTGAAATCTTAAAATATGAACCTTATTTGGATCTATTTACGTTTTGAGGCGCATAAATTACAATGCGACGTAAAACAAAAATCTGCAGTCCAGTGTCCAGTAAAGGAAGACACCAAAGCCACACTACTGTATATAACCTTGGTGTACTACCATTGTATCGTTCCAAAGTTCCAAACCCGCACAAACACAAATAACAAACAAATACCAATCCACGTCGAACAAACAGCTACGTGCAATTTTACCCAGGCGATTGATCATGCGTGTCTGTGCGGATGGGAGCTAATATCTGTTTCAAAACATTCCGTATATTCAACGGTGTCAATATTTATTTTGAGTCAACAGGTACTCTAAAAGCAGGCCCTTGACAATTGACAATCTGTATCAGTGTATCAGTAAGAAACGCCTTGATTAAATCCAAATTTCATCTTTGACAGTAGACAATTATATCATCTTTCAAATGAAGTGTTTCAAAACATATGCTAGCCACGAAGCTACGTATACAAATGCAATGAAAAAATCGTTGTATTGAAATCTACCGACAATTCCTGGTCAAACGCAGCTAAAGATAAACACCTACAGATGTCAATAAGGCATCGACACTTATTTATTGCGATTTATGAAACGCAATCTAGACCTGATAAGACACGTGGTGGGTTATAAACAGAACTAGTTAGCGCACCGATTTTTAGCGATATTATCAACAAGGCGCAACTTTACTACAAGGTATTGCACATGATCATATCTCTTACCTAAAACACAATGTTTTCAAATAAAATCTCTATCACGACTAGCGAACATTTTCCGCGAGGAATCAGCTCTTATCTTATCAGTTATGGTAGAGCACTGAATGGCGATATCGGAGGAAATTATGACAGAACTGATTTAGTAATATGGAAAACACATTTTTAATATTGACATTTAGTCAATATTCTGATAATTTTTTATTTATTTTTTTAATTACGGAAAAATAAGCCACTATTATTTTTCAAATCATTTATTACACTGGAACCGGAACACTGATTATAACCAAGTGGACAAAATTAACATAATAACTAAATTCCACAGTCAAGTAATGAACAAAATGAAAATATTTTTAAGGGAAATGGAATAATCTACATATTTCGAATTAGATGTTCATTAAACTTTATTAGGTATAAAACATGTCAGCGAAAATGTTCAAATTTTCAATATATTACATTGGTAATATAATTACCTCCTTTGCAATGGTTTCATTAGATTTAATTAATAATGATATCTACGTTGGCGTCCCTATGATCTTCAGCGCCTACTTCGATGCCCACTTTTCTTTCAGCAGCTCTAGTCTCATTCCAAGGGGGAGAGGGAGTTGTGATGTTCCATGGTACAGTGGGAGTTGTAAAGTTCCATGGCCAAGACGGAGTTGTAATATTCCATTGGGGAGTTGTGACATTCCACGCCGGTGTGGTAATATTCCAAGACGGAGTTGTCACATTCCACTGTGGAGTTGTAATATTCCACTGGGGAGTGGTGTTATTCCAAGAAGGAGTTGTAACGTTCCATGCCGGCGACGTGTTGTTCCAGCTTGAGGTGGTAACATTCCACGATGGCGTAGTTATATTCCACTGAGGGGTGGTATTGTTCCAAGATGGAGTGGTGATGTTCCATGGTACAGTGGGAGTTGTAAAGTTCCATGGCCAAGACGGAGTTGTAATATTCCATTGGGGAGTTGTAACATTCCACTGTGGAGTTGTAATATTCCACTGGGGAGTGGTATTATTCCATGAAGGGGTTGTGACGTTCCATGCCGGCGTCGTGTTGTTCCAGCTCGGGGTAGTAACATTCCATTGAGGGGTAGTGTTGTTCCAAGGAATTGTAATATTCCACTGTGGAGTAGTGACATTCCAAGATGGCGTTGTTATATTCCATTGAGGAGTAGTATTGTTCCAAGATGGAGTTGTGATATTCGATGGTGGTGTGGGAGTTGTAATATTCCACTGAGGTGTGGTATTATTCCATGAAGGGGTTGTGACGTTCCATGACGGCGTCGTGTTGTTCCAGCTCGGGGTGGTAACGTTCCATTGAGATGTAGTGTTAGTGTTATTCCAAGGAGTTGTAATATTCCACTGTGGAGTAGTATTGTTCCAAGATGGAGTTGTGATGTTCGATGGTGGTGTGGGAGTTGTAATATTCCACTGAGGGGTAGTATTGTTCCATGGAGAGGAGGGTGTTGTAATATTCCACTGAGGGGTGGTATTATTCCAAGAAGGGGTCGTAACATTCGATGAGGGAGTTGTGATATTCCAACTTGGGGTTGTGACATTCCATGCAGGGGTGGTAACATTCCACTGTGGAGTAGTGACATTCGAAGATGGCGTTGTTATATTCCACTGAGGGGTGGTATTATTCCAAGATGGAGTTGTGATGTTCGATGGTGGTGTGGGAGTTGTAATATTCCACTGAGGGGTAGTATTGTTCCAAGGAGAAGAGGTTGTTGTAATATTCCACTGAGGGGTGGTATTATTCCATGAAGGGGTTGTGACGTTCCATGCCGGGGTCGTGTTGTTCCAGCTCGGTGTGGTAACATTCCATTGAGGGGTAGTGTTATTCCAAGGAGTTGTAATATTCCACTGTGGAGTAGTGACATTCCAAGATGGCGTTGTTATATTCCACTGAGGGGTAGTATTGTTCCATGGAGGAGAGGGTGTTGTAATATTCCATTGAGGGGTGGTATTATTCCAAGAAGGGGTCGTAACATTCGATGAGGGAGTTGTGATATTCCAGCTTGGGGTTGTGACATTCCATGCAGGGGTGGTAACATTCCACTGTGGAGTAGTGACATTCGAAGATGGCGTAGTTATATTCCATTGAGGGGTAGTATTGTTCCACGACGGCGTTGTGAAGTTCCATGGTAGAGTGGGTGTTGTGAAATTCCATGGCCATGAAGGTGTTGTATTATTCCAATTTGGCGCGGTAAAGTTAATTTCTTCATTTTTTACATTCTCTTTTTCAACTAATGGGGCATTGTGGAGGAATTTGTCACTTTTCACCCGAAATTTTAGTAGGTCAGCCGCCTAAGACAAAAAAAAATTAAGATTAGTTTGATATTAACACTTGATTGATTGGTTTTCTACGCAATACTTTTTCAATTAGATAAAAAATGAATGACCAAATTATTTTCTTTAAACAATTGAAATTCAGACAACTTACATTAGTTCAAAAACGATGTTTCATCGGTATACGTTATAAGCGCACGGGAAGCAATAAAACCATTTTCAAATGAAATTTAATGCATCAGTGGCGTACTGAAAGATATGTGATCCATTCTGACCCCAAAAAATTTTTATTGGCAGTTTTTCTTCTTTCTATCCTCAGTTTTATTGTTATTTATCATTATTTATTTTTGAGCAGCAAATTGAATCTTCTTTTTTACTCGAAATCGAACAAATATAAGTGAAATTGTCCAGCGGTTTTTTTCGTGTGAAATTCAAATTTTCATTTATTCTCGGTTCAAAATATCACTACGAAACACTAAAACTTGAACATCCTGTAATTTCTAACGAAGTATTTTTAGTATGTTGCCTTAAATTCAATTGTTTTTGTGGTTGCCGCCTGACCACCGTTTTTTTGAGACACAGTGAACATTTTAATGATGTTGAACCGTAAAAGGTAAAATTTAAAAAATATTTCAGGTGTTAAAAGAAAAATATAGAATATTTATACATACCTCTGTTAGGGCAAGCGAAAATAGCACCACTAGAACTAACTTAAAGTTCATTTCGAGTTCGGTGGATCCTGACTGACTTAGGATCTATCAGCCGTCCTTTATATACAGAAAAAAAACACTAGATATGTTAGATGTGAATGAGATAATAAAATGTAGCGAATCAGATACAATCTATAAGCTTAGACTTAAAAGGGTTTTGAAAACGAAATGATAACGTCTCTTGAACGTGATTCATAAACCCGAAGGGATCCTCCTGATAATTCAGTTACTACTTACGTGGCCAATAAACAAAAATCTTAAAGTAATAATGAAATTAATTTGGTACAGCAATTTTACTTACAATAGCATAGATACAATAGGAAATTTATACAGAAAGGTTAGCTGAGTGTTTCAAATAGTGAAAACCATAATCAGTTTTAAGAATGCCTGAAGCAATAAATAATATAACAAAACAAATAAAAATTATAAAGATAGCCTAGTTCTGTCATACGAATTTCCGAAAAATCACGTGATAAAATTCCTTGCTAACAATTTTAAATGAAAAATATTGACAGAAAATATACATATTTTTCTTATGTATATTGTTCAGCGATAAATAATTAGTAATATTACACCACTGTAAAATGTTAAAATAAAGCACGCTGTGTAAGTGACTCAAAGATTATGGGAAAAAAAAATCTCTTAATCTACAGTAGGTATGTTTAGAAAAATACGTAGAGTATTTTTAGAACAATAATTTTTTAATGATTGGCGAGAATTTGAACTAAAAAGATCAATTTCTTACAAAAAATCAACTTATCGAAAATCTCGTACGTATTTCTCTTAAGAATGTTATTTTAAAGATATGGTCAACATTTGGAGTGAATAGAATGAAAATTGTTGGAGCAATGCTGGTGTCATCATGTTTTTTTATTATACAGGGTGTCCACAAATTTTACCGACAACGTTTGACTGCATATTCAGGTTGATAAAAAAAAGATCTACGAAAAAAAGGTAAATAAAAAAATTTTGGTTTTTGAGTTACAAGCTTTCAAAGTTGTCAAAAATAAAACTAATTGAATTAATAACTTCATAACCTTTTTGCCGATCGCGTTAAATTTTGGCACATTCATTTGGACTATTATGGACCCACATTGGTGCATTTGATCAATAAAAAAAAATTAATGCCGATAAATAATTATTATCAAATTACAAGAAAGGCTTCGCTCAAGTGGAACATCCTACCTACATTAAAATTAAGATTTTTTAGATAAATATGATGAGTAATGCGCCACTTGATTCAAAAATACTTTTCTATTTGAATTATCAAAGGTATAGTCAACATTCAATACATAAAAAATATAAAATAATATAAACCTTCAGTGAATAATCCATAATTACATTTGCAAGCTGTCTTATAGGACTGGGGTGTAATTTGAAATTTACCCTTTGAAATATATTGTATGTGGTACAATTGGTATAGTCTTTCCGATCTCAATTGAAGAACCAAAAGGTTGGCAGTATGTACCAGTTTCCGTCGCTGACGTAGCAACTCGGCATTGAAATATTTCAAAAACACAGCTTCATTGGACGACTGGGCAATAAATCTCAGTTGTTGACAAGTGGTTGACAAATTGCCCGGCAGTGCAGTGCAGCAATTCGGGATTTGGTGTGATTCAGGTAATTTTAATTTATTATAAGCACCTTCTATTAATTACTGATATTAACATTGAAAACGCAGAATGTAAAATGAAAAGTATTATCTATTTTCATCAAAAAAATGTTTTTTCCTAACATAATAACTATATACTATGCATACTCTTATATGACAATTAAACGTGATTACAGAATATTCACTCACTGGTTTGTTCCTAGCATCAAGAAAAGTGGCTCTTTGCAACGGTGACTCAAATTCCGTTGAAGGTATAGAAGTTTGTTAAGTTTTAAGAACTTTATAAATAAAAAATTACATGAATATGTTTCCAGTTAATAAAAAGTGACGGGAGTAAACAAGGATAAAATAAATTGGATGGACAATTTAATCAACATTAATTATTTTGTATCGCCTGATCATTTGAGCAAAAATTCTATTATTTACCTCCCACAGAAGTTTTTATACGATATTTATGGAAGTTCACAATGTGATACCTACATATACAGTGTGTACAGATTTGATCCGGAACACTAATGTAGAATTTTACAGGGTGGGACGATTTTAATATCAATTTTTTTCAGAGTAGGGAGTTCACAGACACACGTATGGGACATATTGCTAAGGAGATAATGTTATCTCATGACTTGCTAATAAAATCGTACTAGGGTTATTTTTTATTAGAAATTTAGCACCATTTAAAATCCAAATACCCAAAATTTTATTAATTTATGTCGTTGCATGTTTTTTTATAGAGCCTCAAAGTCCCAAAAACTGAAAATTCTTATTTTAGTTTGAAAATATAGGGGGCTTTTAGTAAGGAGTAAAAAACAATAAAAAACAATTTAAAATGGTTGAAATATCATGTCCTGTACCTCTTTTTACCGTAGATGAAATATTACCTAAAGATAATTTGAACTGGTTAAAAAAAATACTACAAATTAGAACTTACATTTATATACCACTGAGATGAAACATACGATGTATTCGTGACATAGTAGAAATTGATATTTGTCGGTTTGGATGTTCAGCATTAAAAATTCTAACTACTTCTCTGTAACTTCGATCATTTCTGCCTGTTGGTCGAATTATTTGCACTTTTTCGTTAAGTCCATTTTTATTTTACTATCAAAATATTTCTCACAAAACAAAGCCGAAATTAAAACGCTCTAATAGATGTCATGATTTGACACTTCAAATATTATTTGTTTTTCACAGCAAGCTGATAAAACAAGAAAAAATAAATTTCTTTCAATAAAAATTATGTCTTTAGGGAAATTATCCTAATTTTAAAATGTAAGTACTTATATTGTTTTTTCTTTCTTAACATGATATTTCAACTTTTTAAATTATTGTATTTTACTGTTTTTACCCATTTCTAAAAGCCCCCTATATTTTTAAACTAAAATAAGAATTTTCAGTTTTTGGGACTTTCAGGCTCTATAAAAAACATGCAACGACATAAATTAATGAAATTTTGGGTATTAGGATTTTAAATGGTGCTGAATAACGAAGTGTTGGCAAATTTCCAATTAAAAAATCCCTAATACGATTTTCCAAAAACAACATTATTAAAAAAATCATAGTATGCCACGAGATGACATCATCTCCTTTGGAATATGTCCCATATGTGTGTCTATGCACTCCCTGCTCTGAAAAAAATTGACATTAAAATCGCCCCAACCAGTAAAATTCTACACTGGTGTTCGGGATCAAATCTGTACACACTGTAGGTTTGCTTGGACAGCGCGTTGTTGCTTGTAATCGGAACCATATGGAACGTCAACAGGACATTACAAAGGACACTGATTTCCATAAAGTGAACTCTAAAGAACTTAAACTGCTACGTTTTTGTGTTTATTAGGCAAAAATATTGTCTGAAATTATTTATTTGTGGCATAGCTTTAGTTTCTCTGCTTATTGGGTATTTTGCCACCTATGAAAAACTTTAGACCCTTGCACAAAAAATATATTTTTTTTAGCTTTTATTAAATAATTTGGTAGTTTGTTCAAGCAACTGCCGGTTTTGTTTTCAAAAAGTACTTGGCTTGCGCTTTCGAAAATTTTTCTGATAAATTTCGGCTATTTCTGACAGATTTCATAAACTTTTTCTGTATAATTTCATGTGCCGTGCTAGAAATTCCCATGAGATCAGGTAAAACACGGGTACGACTTTGCTCGCGTGTTACCGTCGGCAACCGAACCCATTTTATAATGAAATTAGTCGGACGCGAAACAAAAATTAGATTTGTCCAAAGAAATGACATTTCTGTGGGAGCGCCGACTTCCCTATCAGATTAGCAAAAGGATGTCGCACAGCTAGGAGTGGTCGATTGGCCATTATAACATTTCTGCCCTCCAGACGCTATTTCAAAGAATATTTCTGCAAAGCGGCAGTTCATCGGAATAGCTAATTGCAAATCACATAGTAATTATAATTTTTCTTTATTCCTGAATATCCCTATCAAAATATTTTATTATATTTGAATATATTACAATACCTATCATTGCAAGCAATATTACAATTACTAATTTAGAATATATACAGTAGCAGGTACAAGATTGTAACAAGACATAATTTACAAAATTAACAAAAAAAATTATTAAGTATATCGGTTTTTTCTTACTCTTGGGAAAGTTATCTTAAACACAAATAAATATTTGTCAATACTGCAGTAAAAAAATATGAAATTATCAATTAAATCACAGTAAACAGTATTTCCAACTGAATGATTGTGGTAAGAAAAGGTACGAAGTAACGTGAAACCAGAATTTTGAAATTGAAATCTAATTATGTACATATATGAGCTACGCCAGATTGGAAAAAAAGCTTCGGCTAGAAGGAATAAGACATGAACCGTGTCCAGTGCGCTTTCATGGTCAGAGCTATCTCAGATGCAAACTTATTCATGTTGATCTGTACCTAAAGAACAAATGAAAGTGACCTTAGTACTAAAATTATTGCGTTGTTTGATTCAATTTAAAAAATAATTTACATTATTATTGTTCGAGATTACCCATGTCAATAAAAATTAAGAGTAACAAACACATCAATCAGCGAATTAAATATGTAGTATTATACTCAAGTATTTGTATTGTAATCTGTGATTCATACGGAAAAAGATTCTTAAATATTAATCTTTACACTTATACTTGTATAACTACATATTTATATATTATTTTCCTCATTTTGATGTTGATATGTTACAAGCGAAAAACTTCGATAAGAACATACCAAAATCAAGTGAGTAAAGGGTAAAAATTGGATCCATATCAGTAAAATTGTTTATGTATGGTAATGTAGGTACTTTTCGAATTTATCATAACTTATCAAGCGTCACGTTTTTTGAGCTTAATTTGAAAATTTTTTTTTGTTTTTTTTTTGAAAATCCTTCCGGACATTGAAGAAAACAGAATCCAATTGTTTGCACGATTCGGCTCTTTCGTCCTATGCTTCTGTTCATCAACTTTTAATTAAATTAAAATTAAAGTTGATGACCCAAACCAGATTTCGACCCCGATTCATACCGTTTTTGGGACAAATTTCCAATTAATTTTTTTTCATCAATTTAAATGTTATTTGCGGTAAAAATCATTTTAATCATGATTATGGAAGTGTTTAAATTCAAAAAACGTGATCCATAAATTACCCTTTTTTCCTGTTTTTTAAATTTCGTGTAAAAGATGAAAAAAAACTCCGAAAAGTTGCGCAAGCATGTTTAGGAAATTTATTCCAGTTTTCGAAACTGCCCTACAATTCTCTGTACGACCATTTCTCGCCGAGATATCTATAAATGATGACGAAAAGATCCTTTTCCATTTAAAGTCCGATATTTCGATGAAAAATGGTCGTACCTATCGAAATTAAAAAAAAAAGGGAAATTGAGGCTGAATAAACAAGCTATCTGGTCCATGCAATGGTTTAGATGAAAAAAAAAGTTTCCAAGAAAAAAAGAAAAGAAAATTTGCAAAATTTGTTTGTAGAGCTATTTCTTAGAATTGCATGATAACCCTAGCTCCTAAAAAAAATTCGACCGAAAGATCTAAAACATAGAATCTTAGAGCTTCAAAATGCTACTTTTTAATTCCCGATACGACCTTTTTTCACCTAAATACAGTCTGTCAAAACTCACGGAAAAATTTCGGAAATTCTTTTGACCCTTTAATTGTTTGCATGTTTATTTTATATTTTCATATTTTTATATTAATTAGGTATTTTATATTATATTCCTGGCATAACAATGTTAAATTCATATTTTTCTGTTTAATTTAAATGTACTTATTTATATGTAGTTGTTTTTGCGAGATTTTGTGTCTCGGTTTTTGTATATCAACTTCGTTCAGATTTAGATTTTCTATACATATTAAACCTATAAATTAATATAATAAAAAAAACTCTGATTCCAGTCGCAAAACAATCAAAAAACTCAATCATTATTATGCAGTTCACTCCAAAAATCTGAGAAAACAAAAATTTGAATAGAGCATTTTTTGTCATATCAAAATATTTCAAATAAAATTCATATCAGGAAACATGATTTTATAATACGTACTAATATAGGTATTATGTTACACAATTTCGTAAAGTTAATAGTTATCATTTGACTTATGTCCTTTTAAAGTTTATGCACTTCTTTCTCTTTATAGAACAACCTATGTATTAACTTGTAGCTATTAAATTAAAATGAACATATTATTTAAATGAACCCAAGTATTATTTTCATTTAATATTATTCATTTGCTTAATGGTTTATTATGTTTCTGTTCATGACAACAACAAGAGAAAAATTTGAAGGACGTAATTTGACTGGAGCTTCACTTCTATTATCAAAAAAATAAATAAATAAAGTGAATAAAAACAGACATTTAAAACTCAAAAGTTACTTTTTGAAAAAACGTAGATGTTACTAAATTTACAAAAATAGATACCTATTTATAAATAGCCCTATTATTAGCAAACGCATTTAACAAATGGTGAAAACCAGATAAAAAATTACGAACATTTCATAAGAATTGGAAATCAAAAATTTTTTAATTACATTATTTCAATATTTCTAGGATTATAGTAGGTAAACTTGTCCCTTATTTTTGAAAACTAATAATTTTAATGCAGTATTATGTGTACACAATAACAAATAATTCACAGCAATTATATTTAAATAGATTAGTTGATTGTTGAAAATAGTATGTACCTGTATATCACTGCGCATAATCCCGGCGAACTTTTTAAAACATTGAATATCTCCCTGATTAAAAATAAAAACAATTGTTATGCATGAGAGAATACCACTACATTGTCATTGTACTATCAACAAAAGTAAAAAGTAAATATGGACAAGATGAATATCAAACTGAAATGACCTACTAAATACTTAAATAGGTAATTTAAAAACTATCAAATATAATCCACTTACCTACTCTCAGTTCCAATTCAGCATACTCATTTCTTTTCTTACAGTCTTTTAACATAATATTATCAATTGAATGTAATTATTAGACAAAACACAACTTCATTTTATAGAATTATTTTTTATAAAACAATTAACCTAGACACATATACATTTGGAATTGTCAGCTCTAACTTTTAGAAGTGACAGGTGACAGAATTCACAGAAGAATGAGTCATGGACCACGGAAAACGTTTCTGCAGAAATACCCTATTAACAGCTTTCCTGAAGGCCAAAAAAAAGGAGAATAATTAAGTAACATATTTTACCTTTCATAACATATTTAAGGAATGAATTAGTCATTAATCCAGAATACAAATTAAATTTTCTTAATAGAATGGTATATACATCTAGGGCACTAGCATTTGTCCGTGAATTTCTTAATATAATCTGTATCGCCAATACCTAGTCTTATATGATCGAAAAGTATATTTATTCACGTCCGAAAAGCTGTCATACTATTTCATTGCTTAGTTTTTATCTATTAATATGAGGGTATTTTATAGCTGGAGCTAGATTTCGTAAAATGTAAGCGCAGTAAGCACACGAGAAATAAGAATTAGCCAAACATTATACACTGCGCCATCTACCAATCATACTCAAGTACTAACATGTATCCATCATTTAACCAGCATCTATCTACTAAATATAAGATCCATGACAGACAAATAAATGCAAGTTGACATTTTACATTTGACGAAATGCAATTAAAAGGCGGGAAATTAATCTAGAACAATAACATTTCTTACCATTTTTAAGTAAAATTATTCAGTTTAACAGTTTTGTAATCTACGTGCACTATGTCGGGGTAAGTTATTGCTTAATTCAAGTACTGATGTTTTCAGTTTACGTCTAATAATTTCAGAATAACCGCTAAAACTTGTGATAAAGTAACTATAGAAATTACAGTCGACAAATCTAAAAAAGAGGAAGGAAAAGAAAATATTACCCCTAATATTACGTGCAGGGGCGATGAGAAAATTTTAAACAAGGAACATGAAGAGTATCAGTATTTAAATCACATTAAAAATATCATCGAGAAAGGTGTAAAGAGGGGGGACCGTACAGGGGTGGGTACCTTTTCTATTTTCGGGGCGCAAATGCGGTACACTTTACGCGACAATATATTTCCTCTTCTCACTACAAAAAGGGTATTTTGGCGAGGTGTGGTTGAAGAATTACTTTGGTTTATCCGAGGAAACACCAATGCCTTTGAACTAAGTCAGAAAAATGTTCACATATGGGACGCTAACAGTACCAGACAATTCTTAGATTCGGTGGGTCTTAAGGATAGGGAGGAGGGTGATTTAGGGCCTATTTATGGTTTCCAGTGGAGGCATTTTGGTGCTGAATATAAAGATATGCATACTGATTACAAAAATAAAGGTATCGATCAGTTGGCTCATGTTATAAATACAATTAAAACAAGACCAAATGACAGACGTATAATAATGTGTGCTTGGAATCCTGTCGATATCCCTGAAATGGCTTTACCTCCATGCCATTGCCTCGTACAGTTCTATGTCGCAAACGATGAGCTGTCTTGTCAGTTATATCAAAGATCGGCCGACATGGGTTTAGGAGTACCGTTTAATATTGCAAGCTATGCGCTGCTTACTTATATGATAGCACATGTTACAGGATTGAAAGTAAGTACCTATAAATTAAAAAAGGCTTTTATCCTTTTTTTTATAAAATTGTTTTGCAAATTTTATTTAACTATTGCAGCCAGGTGAGTTCATTCACACATTAGGAGACAGTCATGTCTACCTAAATCATGTTGATGCCCTACAAGAACAGCTGAAACGCAAACCGAGGCCTTTTCCAACGCTGAAAATTAATAAGAAAGTGGAAAGTATTGAAGAATTTACCGCTGATGATTTTGAATTAGAGGGTTATAAACCTTACCCTAAAATAAATATGCCAATGG
The DNA here is from genome assembly GCF_000390285.2 of Anoplophora glabripennis. Lineage (NCBI taxonomy): Eukaryota > Metazoa > Arthropoda > Insecta > Coleoptera > Cerambycidae > Anoplophora > Anoplophora glabripennis. The sequence goes on along the minus strand of NW_019416536.1, from coordinate 1,111,366 downwards.
CTGTATAGATATAAAATCATCTTCGAGTAACTAATTCTTCAGTATTTCTACGAGAAAATATTGCATATATGAATTTATAAATTCTTACAAACTTCCAATCTTTATTACTTTAAAAATTAAGTTTTATTTCCATATTGCAACAAACTATTTATATCCCTACAAAACACCAAAGTATTATATGATGCTATTTTATTGTATGTAATGCAGTATTATTAAAAATATAAAATCTTATTTGAAAATATTTGTCTTCGAAACTGATGGATGGTAGGTTATATTTTGTATGTACTTATAGGTCCTTGGTATAATAAAGTTTTATATGTGGTACACATTTTTTTTGTCAATATTTTATGGAGGTTTAAGGTAAAGACAAAAAACTGCCATTTGGAAGCATTCAAACTTTAGGGAAAAAAAACAGAAATAGATATGCAAATAATTCTATTTTTTCTAATGTGAATATAATTATGTTATTGCAATTAGTACCTACATTCAGAAGTGAAGATCTTTGTCCAATGTATTTACTTCTGAATAACAGCTACATACGAGTAAATAGCTTTAAAAATCTGAAATTATTAAGTAATGTGAACTATTCTAATTAATTCCAAGGCAAGTAAAGGTACGAGCCAACAGTCTCTAGACTAAAACACTTACACCAATTAGTGCGTCCATTTTGACTTTGTAAATGGGTCCTATGGAAATACCCACAGGTTTTTGAGCCCTCAATATTACAAAGTTCAGTAAATTTTGGACCTTCCTGTCAAAAGTGTACCATTCGCTCTCAAATACAGCTTGTGCCATTTCAGTACTCTTAAAAAAATGTATCAATTTAGTAGAGGAAACAATTTTTACTCTGAGGTGTCTCGATATGCCACATTTTTAAAAAGGATAAATAAATTTCAGAAGTTGCTGTAATCAGCATTACACGTAGTTTGTATAACGTGTTGCCTGTACTCAGAGAGAAAGCCAAATACAAGTTATTAACATTATAATCAGAATAAAATGAGTAGCACATACCTCAATAATTATCTCATGGGCATTCCAGTAAAATATAAACAATTGAGAGCAAAGAGTAACAAGATAAGAAAGTACTGCCGTTCTTTCTATTGTCCAACCACTGCTCTGAAAATTGTATCGCTTTTAATAAATACAAATAAATAATTTGACAAGTGCAGTGGTGTGCACAGCCTGAGGGGTTGTCAAAAGATGACTTGCAATTTTTGCATCGCTTATTTTGACAACATATTTCGTTAATTTCTCAGTTATTTAGTTTATAAAAAAATATGTTCTACTTATTTAAGGAATCGTTTTGCTGTACTAATGTCAACCCCCCAATTTATTTTTTTGAGTGTACTGTTGAATTTTAGAATAAAGGACTTCAAATGATAATATACAGGGCATAAGAACCGACACAGGACAGATAGGGGTGCCCAAAATTTTATAATTTAACCAAACTTACCTGTATACAATGTTGCACCCCTGAGGGAGTTATAAACCCTCAAAGTGGGACCCTAAATTTCGAAAAAAAATATCTCTGCAACACTACCGTAGAAAAACCAAATTTGGTACATGATTTAGGTTTATTACTGGTCTTCTTTACCTATGATTTAAAGTTAACTGAAGCACTACAAGGTGTCCATTGGCGATAACTCACCCCTAAAATTGTACCGAACTTTTTTTTCATTGGCCGAATTGAAAAATAGTAATATTATTTCACAGCAGAGTTTAATTTTAAAAACTTTATGAATTCAGTCACGAAATTCAAAGTGGCTAATCAAATATGCACAAACATGTACTTACGTATACTTATTGATTTTTTCTTTTTCGTTTTATTCAATAAAAATGTGTGTCATCTCATTTAAGGGGGTGGAAGGGGAAAGGAGAGTGAGGTGTTGGTCCGTTTAGGGTGGAAACGATTCAGTATTGCTAGAAGGTACTAAAAAAAAAATTCAGATTTATAACTCCTCAGGGAATGCAAGTTTGGTTAAATTACAATATTTTGGACACCCTTACATGCACCTGCCCTGTGTCGATTCTTATGCGAGACACCCTGTATACTTGCATACCTGTAGTATCTGATACACAACCAATGACAACTGAAAGGATGATATTTGAAATTCTAATAGCATAAGTGTTTTAATGCAATCATCAAGTCTCTTCACTAAGCTGAAACAATATTAGCGATATGAGCACAATTCAACAGATACCAGCATACGGCTTGATCAAATTCATCTTGTCCGCGAGTGACTATGTTACCAGAGTAGCACCGGAGCTCATTTAAGGTTAAGGTGTTCTGTCTTTGTCACTCACTTCTGCGGACTCACTTCTTGATCTGCGCATTTCGAGGATAAGATGAAATTGATCAAGTTATGTACATACCACGACAGACGACAGCAACTACCAAAGAAACGGTCACCTATTTGATAGATGCTGTCGTGTTAATTTCTAAGAGTTTCCTTATAACTTCATGAAACGAAATTGAAATGAATTTAGCGAAATATTTGCCCTCATATTATCGCCTTACCTAATTATATACTGGTGTTCTCTTATGCATAATTTAACGAAAATTTCTTCGGAACATTTTTCATCGAGGTCATTATTACGAGAATATTTAACAGTGTACTGCCGGAGGTTTCTAAAAATATGCTGCAAAATTTTTATCTGCCCCACGCAGTACTTTAGCATGCAAAAGAAGAAGGAACCACAGTAGACTATATAAGCGTAACCATAGAATCCGCCGAAGAATTGAATCAGATAAGCCACGGCATAGTGCTTGTCAGAATCAAAAGGAAACCAACTGGTGATAATGAGATACTTGTGATCGTTTTCTTCAACGAGGTTTCTGACTATGGGGGCAATATAGTACAGCGATATTCCAACTGAACCTAAAGAAACGTAGTATTTCATCGCTAGCATAGCCGAGTCCACATGGTGGTAGTATATTTTTTTAATTGTGTCATCATCGTTTTCCAGGATGAGCCGTTCTTTTGCTTCAATCTCCTGCAAAATCTTCTTCACTGGCGTGGATCTGCATATGAAAACTTTGTAGATGTTGATTACGTAAACGATTGTTACTCCAAGGTTTCCAGCTGTTTGCAGAAATGTTCCTCTGGCGATAAAAATTATTGCTCCTTGACTTATATCGTACATGATGTAGTACACGTAGCTTGCGTAAAAATATGCGTTATAGAGGTTCAGTTTCCAACCTGTTAGTTTGACCGGCCATATTCCTAATATTATCATCAGGATTTTCGCAAATTTCATGTGAATGTTGTCTTCCATTTTCACTAAACATCAGAAAGAAATTATTAAGGAATGTATAAATCATTTCACTGCAGACAATTTAGTGTTTTCTTTTTACTCTACTGTCGCTACAAACAATTAATAGAAATATTTTATAACAAAAAATATTGTTTTTGCTAAAGAAATAAAAGGTTTAGGTTATTTCGGTGCAATATATTTTCAGAATGTGATCGAATACATTTCAATATTCAAAATGAATACATTTAATGCTAATTTTATACAAAATAAGAGTTTTGTATTTCTAAATATTCTACTTACCTTGTAACAGATCTCGTATATTTGAAAGAAAATATCTACAGGGATATATCCAACACTGAAACTTGATCTGAAGTATGCAGTCCTTTTATTTGAAGTCTATAATTATATTACGATATTCTATTCGGTCATCTATATTCCTTTGAGAATTTATTAATAACAGGTGCATATGCAGCTTTTGAAGTAAAAAAGATTACTCCTATTATGTGTTATTAAAGTTTATCCATCAAAAGAAAAATTCTACGTAATCATATAATTTCATTTTTAAAATTTCAATCAGAATAGCCAATATATGTACCTATATCAGTATTAAAATTTTAATAATATCAAATTATTTCCAAAAAGTAATGAAGGACTTAAGTACTTATAGTTTTATAGTAGGCAAGTACCTGCCCTTAGACTCTGAAAATGAAAGTAGGTACATTCATGGAGGAGTTTTTTATAGCCTCACCTAATTTTTTACTGTACCAGTAAAAAAATGGCAAAATAGGCGAGGACTAAGGAGTTCACTAAGATAGAGAGTTCCATTTGCTGGAAATTATTTATAAAAAGATATCTTCACTGTCATTTCTAACTTTGCTATCGGCAGGAAAGGTTTATTTCTCTTAACAAAAAATTTATTTATAGCTCCAAAATTGTACCTTCTTCGTAGAAACAATAACTATTATATCACTTAAAAAAAACAACGGGTTATTTTACGTGGAATAGGGCTCGCAAAATTCTATCTGCAATGCAGAAAATAGTGTAATTCCTGCAAAAAGTCAATTTTATAGCTAAAACAAAGTCAACAAAATTTTTCTTCAGGACATTTTATTAGTTTTTTAAACAAAACTGAAAAATATAGAATAAATAATAGTTATTTATTGTATAAGTGTTTTAAGTATAGCATTTCAACCACGCAAGAATGTTTAAACGCGAGAACGCAGTTCTATCTGAATTTGGTGAAAATGCAAGTAATTGTGTTCCTGTGGCAGTTTTTGACGAAGCTCAAGAAGCTATTTTCCATTTATTGCCAGCGAAATCCTGGAAACATTACGAAAAAGTGTTCGCCGAATTTAACGAATGGAGGGAAAAACGGAGAGTCATGCTATCGTATTTGTTAAATTTGAAGAAAAAATATGCAATTTCATCTATGTGGTCGAACTATTAGATGTTGAAGGATACTATAAAGGTATACAAAAATATAGATATTGGAAAACATAACAAACTTACTGCTTATTTGAAGAGTGAATCGAGAGTATACAAAGCAAAAAAACACAGTAGCGAAGGTACCGTCAATAGCTGCTTCATTCCTGAATATCGCAAATCCAGAAGCATATACTGGCCATTGTATGAGGCGCACTTCGACAACTTTATTGACCAATAAAGGTGCTGATCCTACAACCATCAAACCGCATGGTAGATGGAAGAGCTCCTCTGTAGCAGAAAATTGTTGAGGAGTCTATATCTAACATACTCAAGTATGTATTGCAAGGAAAAACCAAGAAAAATATAGCTGTTCGTTACAAGAAGAGACATCTGTAACTTCGTGCAAATTCTTCACAAACGGCAGATGTTATGCCTTCCGAAAATGATGGCAACAAAGCTACAAGGGTTGTTATTAACAGAAAGTTAAATGTGAGAAAACAAAAAAACGAAATATTTATTACTATAAATGTAAATGTTAATGTTAATAAGTTAAATAAGATTTATTATAGGTTTATTAATTTTTCAATATTCTACAAGTGAAATAAAGTTACTTTATTCCACTAGTGGATAAAATATCACTTTAGACGGTTCACATGTGTGGATAAAAGTCCGATTATTAGGTGATTGTGGATAAATATAATTATAGAAAAATAAAACGCCTTATAAAATATTTGTTTTCTAAACTGATGTATGGTAGGTTATATTTTTTATGTACTTATAAGTACTTGGTATAATAAAGTTCTTTCATATGCAGTACACATTTTTTTATCAATATTTTATGGGGGTTTAAGGAAAAGACAAAAAACTGCCATTTGGAGGCATTCAAACTTTAGAAAAAAAAAACAAAAATAGATATGCAAATAATTCTATATTTTGTAATGTGAATATGTTATTGCAGTTAGTACATTAAGAAGTGATGAAAATCCTTGTCGATTATATTTACTTACTTCTGGATAACAGCTACATACGAGTAAATAGCTTTAAAAATCTAAAATTATTAAGTAATGTGATTCTAACTAGTTCCAATACAAGTAAAGGTACGAGCCAACAGTATCTAGACTAAAATACTTACACCAATTAGTGCGTCCATTTTGACTTTGTAAATGGGTCCTATGGAAATACCCACTGGTTTTTGAGCCCTTAATATTACAAAGATCAATAAATTTTGGATGTTCCTGTCAAAAGTGTACCATTCGTTTTCAAATACAGCTTGTGCCAATTCAGTACTCTTAAAAAAATGTATCAGTTTAGTAGAGGAATTTTTACTCTGAGATGTCTCGATATGCCACATTTTTAAAAAGGATAAATAAATTTCAGAAGTTGCTGTAATCAGCATTACACGTAGTTTGTATAACGTGTTGCCTATACTCGGAAAAAATGAAGTGAAATACAAGTTTGATAACATAGATGCTCTAGAATCTTTGTCCTTTTCTAATTGTAACAGATAAAACGACAAAGAAATAGGTATATCAAGAGCATCTAGAATTCTAGATGTTAATACCGAACTTGCCTAGAATCAGATGAGTAGATCAATATATAATATTTGAAATGTGGTGAAATTAAATTAGGTAGATGGATTTAGATGTGACGTGATAAATAAATCAGAATAAAATGATTAGCACATACCTCAATAATTATCTCATGGGCATTCCAGTAAAATATAAACAATTGAGAGCAAAGAGTAACAAGATAAGAAAGTACTGCCGTTCTTTCTATTGTCCAACCACTGCTCTGAAAATTGTATCGCTTTTAATAAATACAAATAAATAATTTGACAAGTGCAGTGGTGTGCACAGCCTGAGGGGTTGTCAAAAGATGACTTGCAATTTTTGCATCGCTTATTTTGACAACATATTTCGTTAATTTCTCAGTTATTTAGTTTATAAAAAAATATGTTCTACTTATTTAAGGAATCGTTTTGCTGTACTAATGTCAACCCCCCAATTTATTTTTTTGAGTGTACTGTTGAATTTTAGAATAAAGGACTTCAAATGATAATATACAGGGCATAAGAACCGACACAAGGCAGGTAGGGGTGCCCAAAATTTTGTAATTTAACCAAACTTACCTATATACAAAGTTGCACCCCTGAGGGTTATAAACCCTCAAAGTGGGGCCCTAAATTTCGAAAAAAATTAATATCTGCAACACTTTACCGTAGAAGAACCAAATTTGGTACATGATTTAGGTTTATTACTGGTCTTCTTTACCTATGATTTAAAGTTAACTGAAGCACTACAAGGTGTCCATTGGGGATAACTCACCCCTAAAATTGTACCGAACTTTTTTTCATTGGCCGAATTGAAAAATAGTAATATTATTTCACAGCAGAGTTTAAATTTTAAAACTTTATGAATTCAGTCACGAAATTCAAAGTGGCTAATCAAATATGCACAAACATATACTTATGTATAATTATTGATTTTTTCTTTTTCGTTTTATTCAATGTAAATGTGTGTCATCTCATTTAAGGGGGTGGAAGGGGAAAGGAGAGTGAGGGGTTGGTCCGTTTAGGGTGGAAACGATTCAGTATTGCTAGTAGGTACTAAAAAAAAAAATTTCAGATTTATAACTCCTCAGGGAATGCAAGTTTGGTTAAATTACAATATTTTGGACACCCTTACATGCACCTGTCCTGTGTCGGTTCTTATGCGAGACACCCTGTATACTTGCATACCTGTAGTATCTGATACACAACCAATGACAACTGAAAGGATGATATTTGAAATTCTAATAGCATAAGTGTTTTAATGCAATCATCAAGCCTCTTCACTAAGCTGAAACAATATTAGCAGTATGACCACAATTCAACAAATACCAGCACACAGCTTGATCAAATTCATCTTGCCCGCTAGTGACTACGTTACCAGAGTAGCACCGGAGCTCATTTAAGATTAAGGTGTCTTGTCTTTGTCACTCACTACTGCGGACTCACTTCTTGATCTGCGCATTTCGAGGATAAGATGAAATTGATCAAGTTATGTACATACCACGACAGACGACAGCAACTATCAAAGAAACGGTCACCTATTTAATAGATGCTGTCGTGTTAATTTCTAAGAGTTTCCTCATAATTTCATGAAACCAAATTGAAATGAATTTAGCGAAATATCTGCCCTCATATTATCGCCTTACCTAATTATATACTGGTGTTCTCTTATGCATAATTTAACGAAAATTTCTTCGGAACATTTTTCATCGAGGTCATTATTACGAGAATACTTAACAGTGTACTGCCGGAGATTTCTAAAAATATGCTGCAAAATTTTTATCTGCCCCACGCAGTACTTTAGCATGCAAAAGAAGAAGGAACCACAGTAGACTATATAAGCGTAACCATAGAATCCACCGAAGAATTGTATTAGATAAGCCACGGCATAGTGCTTGTCAGAATCAAATGGAAACCAACTGGTGAAAATGAGATACTTGTGATCGTCTTCTTCAACGAGGTTTCTCACTATGGGGGCAATAAAGTATAAGGATATTCCCACCGAACCTAATGAGACGTAGTATTTCATCGCTAGCATAGACGATTGCACATGGTCGTAGTATATTTTTTTAATTGTGTCATCATCGTTTTCCAGGATGAGCCGTTCCTTTGCTTCAATCTCCTGTAAAATCTTCTTCACTGACGTGGATCTGCATATGAAAACTTTGTAGATGTTGATGATGTAAACGATTGTTACTCCAAGGTTCCCAACTGTTTGCAGAAATGTTCCTCTGGCGACGAAAATTATTGCTCCTTGACTTATATCGTACATGATGTAGTATACATAGCTTGCGTAAAAATATGCGTTATAGAGTATCAGTTTCCAGCCTGTTAGTTTGACCGGCCATATTCCTAATATTATCATCAGGATTTTCGCAAATTTCATGTGAATGTTGTCTTCCATTTTCACTAAACATCAGAAAGAAATTATTAAGGAATGTATAAATCATTTCACTGCAGACAATTTAGTGTTTTCTTTTTACTCTACTGTCGCTACAAACAATTAATAGAAATATTTTATAACAAAAAATATTGTTTTTGCTAAAGAAATAAAAGGTTTAGGTTATTTCGGTGCAATATATTTTCAGAATGTGATCGAATACATTTCAATATTCAAAATGAATACATTTAATGCTAATTTTATACAAAATAAGAGTTTTGTATTTCTAAATATTCTACTTACCTTGTAACAGATCTCGTATATTTGAAAGAAAATATCTACAGGGATATATCCAACACTGAAACTTGATCTGAAGTATGCAGTCCTTTTATTTGAAGTCTATAATTATATTACGATATTCTATTCGGTCATCTATATTCCTTTGAGAATTTATTAATAACCGGTGTATACCCAGCTTTTGAAGTAAAAAATATTACTCCTTGTCATTAAAGTTTATCCATCAAAAGAACCAAAAATTCTACGTAATCACATAATTTCATTTTTAAAATTTCAATCAGAATAGCCAATATATGTACCTATATCAGTATTAAAATTTTAATAATATCAAATTATTTCCAAAAAGTAATGAAGGACTTAAGTACTTATAGTTTTATAGTAGGCAAGTACCTGCCCTTAGACTCTGAAAATGAAAGTAGGTACATTCATGGAGGAGTTTTTTATAGCCTCACCTAATTTTTTACTGTACCAGTAAAAAAATGGCAAAATAGGCGAGGACTAAGGAGTTCACTAAGATAGAGAGTTCCATTTGCTGGAAATTATTTATAAAAAAATATCTTTACTGTCATCTCTAACTTTGCTGTCGGCAGGAAAGGTTTATTTCTCTTGACAGAAAATTTATTTATAGCTCCAAAAATGTACCTACCTCGTAGAAACAAAAAATATTGTGTCATACGCTTAAAAAAAACAACGGGTTATTTTACGTAGAATAGGGCTCGCAAAATCTTATCTGCAATGCAGAAAATAGTGTAATTCCTGCAAAAAGTCAATTTTATAGCTAAAACAAAGTCAACAAAATTTTTCTTCAGGACATTTTATTAGTTTTTTAAACAAAACTGAAAAATATAGAATAAATAATAGTTATTTAAGTAGCATTTTATCCACGCAAGAACGCAGTTCTATCTGAATTAGGTAAAAATGCATGAAATGCATTGTATGAGGAGCACTTCGACAACTTTATTGGCCAATAAAGGTGCTGATCCTACAACCATCAAACGGCATGGTAGATGGAAGAGCTCATCTGTATCAGAAAGTTGTTGAGGAGTCTATATCTAACAAACTTGATATTGCAAGGAAAACCAAGGAAAATATTGCTGTTCCTTACAAGAAGAGACATCCGTAACTTCATACAAATTGTTCACAAACTTCGGCAGATGTTATGCCTTCTGAAAATGATGGCAACAATGCTACAAGGGTTGTTATTAACGGAAAGGAAGTTAAATGTAAGAAAACAAAAAAAAACGAAATGTCTATTACTATAAATGTAAATGTTAATATTAATAAGTTAAGTAAGATTTATTATAGGTTTATTAATTTTTCAATATTCCACTAGTGAAATAAAATTACTTTATTCCACTAGTGGATAAAATATCACTTTAGGCGGTTCATATGTGTGGATAAAAGTCCGATTTAGTGATTGTGGATAAATATAATTATAGGAAAATAAAACGCCTTTTTAGATGAAATATGCTTATATATTTTTTGTTGTAATTTTTGAGGAGTATTTTGATAAAAATTTGTTCAAGTTCTTAAAACCACAAACATTAAGGCCAATTTATGACACCTAAAAGTGTTTTGCAAATAAATCTCATATTTAGGAACCCATACAATAGTATCAGTAATATACTGACAACAGTTAAAGCGCTTTTACATGAGTCGTTTGGCATGATCATCGCAAAAGAGACCAAAAACCATATTTTGTTTACACCACATAGCAAAGGTAATACTGATATTATTTTAAAATTACGTCATGTTAAATTGGAATGTAGGTTAGAATTTCAAATACAGCTTATGTACAATTTTTTGGGTGAAGAGCGATAGTCCTGCTCGACTCCGCCCCAGGCGACGTCATTTTTCCTGCCAAGGATATTGACGTAACGGTTATATTTATTATTCCTAAAGGATTGATTGTTTTTGAAACAACACTAAAATTTTTTTAGTTAACTTTTCGCTGACCCTCCCGATCATTATCCAAAGTTACAATAAGTGTAAATGCATCTTTAGCTCCATAAAACTATAACCATACAAGAAACCACCCCAATTCTGTTTCCCCGTCTTAGTATATTCAAATTATCTTCAAAATGTGAAATATCACTAAAAAAAGATCTTTTTTAATGGTCTTTTTCATATTGTTGGTTTACCGTATAGTTAAGTGGCTACTTGACATTCCAGTATGATTATAATTAAATTAATACACCAATAAATCGATAACATGTACTGAAATATGACTACCTCCGTCGCTATTTTTATTTCACTATCACAGACGGAGTCAAAAGTTTTAATTACCTAAATATAAATAAAATTAAAAATGTTTTTAATTTTATAAGTTCATTGTCATATCTTAAAAAAAAAACACATCCTACTTCCATCCAAGTTATAAATAATATCACAGCAATCACTACTATCATTCATTAATATCCGCCCCGACATTATCGACACCACTAGAACCATTTCCCGAGTTCTTTTCTTCACCATTGGTTTTGTTAAAGTCGTTACAAGCAACAATGTTATTATTGCACGTTTCTATCGTCATGATGCTTCCAATGGTACTGATCCTGTTGGGTTCGGTGACTATTTCAGGAATACTCCTCTTGTATAGATACCTCGCCAAAGATCCTAGAAGGACCATTTCTAGCAGCATCAGCGAATTGTGCAGCACTGGAACAAATAAGGTCAATAAAAATTTCATTTTACCTCCGGCTAACTCGCCAGATTTAACAACGATTAACTTTTCCTCAATCAAACTCATTTGCGTTTGCGTATGTTACTTACAGTTTGCGTACACTTGGGGAGTGATCGGCGGCCGACAGGGGAGCACGTGGAACCATACTAGGGCTCTTGTGGATAGGCCTTGGAGTTTTGCAAAAATCAGGACCATCTGCAGCACCAGGAATTTTCCTATTAAGAAGTATTTCTCGCAGGATATTTTTAGCAGGTTTATCGTCATAGCCATCGACCACACTCCAATTAAGATGGACGTTATGATGATGGGTTGGATGTACATGTAGTTTATTTGGTACAAGCTCTGAAAAATGATCGTCAGTACGACTTGTTGTTTGCATAATCATTCAATATGTCTATAGTAAAATTTGTTTTCAGTTTCATATTGAAACAAATCAGAATATACATTTTGGTCTTATTTATCTTCTATTTTATTGGACGCAGATATTTATATTGAAAAAGGCAACAATAATAATTTAATAGTTAATTTACATTGAATTTGTTGTAACATTTAACCTACTTTGTTTCTAATTTTCTTTTCTTTTATAGTAGGTATGTAACATATGATTTCTTAATATAAATCAGGTAATAGGGGTGACAAATTAAACTCTCTGTATAAATTATACTGAAAACTAGGTCAGCTTGTATTATTGTAGCAATGATTTGATATTAAGAATAAGCGAATTTATTTTTTATGTGGTTTTGCAAATTATGGAAGGTAAAACGTTTTAGGAATGGTTTGATTATAGTTTGTTTACTACACTATATCAATTTCCTTGAAGTTTTTATTTGGCAATTAAAGAACATGTGCATAAAATAAATGTTGCCTTCAACAATCAATGGATTAATTTGTTATCAATAACAGACATTATAAAAAATAATTGTTTTATATTTGTATATACATAAACGTTGTACTAATAGTATAACAAAGCAAGGAAATACAAGAAAAATAACATCTACGTACCTCTCTTTCGGCCCACATTACCAGAAGTATTAGATATACTAATCCTTGCACCAGTGGTAGCTGAAGAACTAGAAGCCTCAGGGTCCTTACAGTTTTCCTAAAATGGGACATAATCTACACTTTCTTACATAAATAATAGTATAATGTACAGAAAATAAGTGCGAAAAATTGAAGAAAATGATTCCTTGTTCAAAATTGAAGGGTTCTTGATCTTCCCCTTCGGTACAGGGAGTAGAACTGCTACAGGTACAAGTAATTTCTTGCGTAACTTTTCTGTACAGCCAATACGGTAATTCATTTGAGACAAATTTAGTCTCCTCTAGTTTTTTCGTAAATGTAATGGGTCCGGCAAAGAGGTGTGGTGTTTTTGAGGTTAGTATAAAGATGGTAGTGTAGGGAGTAACAGGTTCGAAACATCAACGATTTAAAAAAATTAGATCCAGTGCAGTACAATTACATTAATTTCATTCAAGAAATATTAAACGAAAGAAAACAAACCGTTACTTCAGCCGGACGCGTTTATCTAATCAAAATCTATCAGCTGTTAAATAAACCGAATCTAATTGGCAACCTTTTATGTTTCCCAGTTAAAACAAACAGCGTTATAAGAATTACCACAGAACATTAACTTTTTCTGGCCTTATCATTTTTTTTTCCAGCCGTCCTGCTAATAACGCTTTTTCTTACTTTGTTACGCTGAAGGTTGGCAAAATGATACAGCAGGGCCAGCAGCAGCAAGGTCCCACCTTTAAGCTGAGCTGGTCGGGCTTGACTTTTTTCACCAATTCGGCTTCGCCACCGCAGTAGGCGACGAAAAGGCAGAACAGTTGATACATGCCTGCCATGAACATGCCCTGTGTTATGGCTTCAGCCAGCAAGTGGGCCCTGGGGACAAGGATGGCGAAATATGTCGCCAGTGACGTCACCTGAAACAGAATTATCCTGAGACCATCTCAAAGTTTGTGTATAGTGATGGGGTGCCTCAAACTCACATCATAAGCTTTTTATTAACTATTTTTGTACGTCTTTTAAAAGTACTTTTTTCTCAACAACTTTTACTAAAACAGATTTTAGATATCTCTTCTTGTTCTAAAGATAAAAGATGATATGATGATATGTAAAACAGTGGTTCGATCAAGTCCGTTACTGGGGTATCTTTAAAAACTTTTTTGATTCTAATGGCATTGGTTAGTTTTTGTCCAAATTTTGCACAATACCTAATTCTTGCGTGATTGGTCAAAAATTATATTCCTGATTTTATCTTTAAAAGAACATAAGTGGTTTAAAAATCGTTTTAGGAAAAAAATGTTACTTTACTTATTAATATCAACCCTGAAAGTTTGTCTTAACATTTCTACTGCAAACTGTTTACGACAAAATTATCTAAATCTTTATGTCACTTTGCAACAAGTTAGTTTGTTTCTCAATGCCTGTTAATCTTTCTCTTAATAACTTCAAAGAATTACGGTTTTCTTCTGCAGTGATGTAATTAAATTGCATGTGGTGTAACCCAAATGACACCTTATTTGTGTTGTGCAATATGGTAAAACCGCCTTAATTGGAAGGATAAGTAAAATATCTGGTCAATTAAAAGTGTACTTACCGGATAGACACCGATCACAAACGCAGTGTGCGCTTTCACTCTCGATGAAGAGTTCTTCATGACATAACGAAGAGTGTCAAGGAACAGAGCTAGGACTACAATCAGGGACACTGTGCCTACTGACACCACCGCTATCCCAAAGATATTGGTTTCTGGAAAAAAAAATAAGAAATATAATAATAATGATAATTTAATATTCATTACGTCAAATTTTCACAAACACTTTAACTTAGTTGTCTGTTTCAGCTATACCTAAAGTGTGTATCAGCCAAATGGAATAAATTCACTAATAAATAAATGAGGGCGTGTTCGAAAAAACGCTCGAACACGTCGATTGGTATTTTTAGTTGCGCATTTTTTCAATAAAAACTTTTTATACAGGGTGTGTCATGTAACATGGTCAATACCAAATTTCTTATTTTAAATGCAACACCCTGTACATTATTCAATTTTTGGATTCCTCAGAAAATTCTAGACATATTTCATGTACAATATCCTATAACTACCTTCAACTGTTTCGGAAATATTAAGTGTTTTCATATTTATTGCAAAAATTAACATTAAAAAATGAAAATTATTTGATTACAGAAATTCACTACAACACACTCAATACTTATTTCCCAATTAGCTCTTGATAATGAGAAAGTAAACAAGTATTATTTCAGTGTTCCTTTTTACTGATATGAAATAAAAAAAAACTATTTTTATTTGATTTGGTACCTATTTGTCTTTGGTATTCAATGAAGAAATATAAACGCAACATTTACGCTCACATGGTACTAGCTATGTCCTGTACAGATTTAGTTTCGCGTAGCTCACTCGGTTTCAAAAATACAATACCTATGTACGTTTTCAGCCACGAAATTTGAATAATTCTAAATATTTCGAATTTTTTACCACCAAGAACGGCGGTAACAACATTTTTAACATTATGGCGATGTTTCGCATGGTACTAGCTATGTCCTGTACAGATTTAGTTTCGCGCAACTCACTCGGATTCAAAAATACATGTAAAGTAAAAGCAAAAAAATTCTACTTTTTTATATTTAAATATTAACAGGAATTATAACAACTGACATTTTTTTCATTTAATTAGTATTACCTTGAATTTGACAATAAAACCGCAAATATAATTTTAACAGTTACCAGTAAATAAGCTAAAATTATTATAATAGAATAGCAAAAGAATATGATTAGGGTAGTATTGAGGAGATGCCGGATATTTAGGAACCTATTAGGTTAGGTTACTAAAGTAAACATTGTGTAGGAAAATAAATGACTTTATCATGACAAATCTGCAATGGTAATTTGAAGCATACATTTTATATTCAATAATAAAAATAAATTTGTTTTTTTGATACGGTAATGTTTATTTTTTGTTCCATAGGAAAAAATCTTATTTTCAGAAGTTGTATTAGCTCCCGAATGTATGCTGTCGTTTTCCAAAACACCCTGTATAAATTCATCAATGACTAACAGCTGGTACAGATAGATTAGACAAAGGCAAGACAAAGAACAAATATCTTTATTGTCCTTGAATTAAAACTATGACCTTTCCCACATTCATACTGTCAAAGGAAATTGTTATAGCATAACAATCTTAATAAAGTGTTAACTATTCAACTAATTTTTGTACTAAGACTTCTATATTGAAATTCATTTGGCTTCAATTTTAATTGAATAGCGATCTTTGTCAAGAAAGAAGAAAATATAATGTTATGGGCATTGATAAGACACTATCTTGCACAGAAAACTACCAAAACTTAGTAACAATTATTTATTTAGTAAGCATTTGGTGAAGCAACTAAAATTTCCTATTTCTTTTAAGGTCAAAGTGCATTGGTTACCACAGAACACTAAAAGTTTAAACGATGGTATAACGTCACAACAGTGATACCAATAAACCAACTTTGTGTTGCAAGAATTGTTTACTATTTTTTACTACTAGTATAAACGTACTAGATATAATTATTTTAATAATATTAAAACTTCCATTTATTCTTATGCTCTGAGAATATAAACAATCTATTAGATAAATGAAACAACGTTATTGCTTTTTATCGATAAGGATTATTGGGACATTGTCACGAAATGGTTGAATATTGCTTCAAAGTAATCAACCTACTTGCAAAACGTACTATAGAAAATAATTACATAAGAAAGCAATACATTGATAGCAATATTATGTGCTGCAGGTCAGTAAAGACATTTTTCTTAATTCAAAACACTACACTGAACTCTTCAATTTGTTAGAACATAAAATTATCACCTTTAATTGTGATAAATGAAGCACAAATATGAATTTTGAACTGTCTGGTATCCCTTAATTCGACAGCTAAACTTGTACAGGGTGTACTGTCATAAAATTTTTCAGTAAAATTTTGCTAGAGAATCCAGTTTTTGTCAAGAAAGATTTTAAATGTACCATCCACAATTACAATTAAACTGAGTAGCACACAGAAAGAAAACTGTGATGTTGATCATATAACATTATATATAACAAATAGCAAAAAAGGGATATACTTGTCTGTAGACCAGGGCGGATCTGTGCGAGTATTCAATTTTTTTCTGGAATACCTTCAGTACATTTTGGAAGAATATTGAAGAAGAAAAATATTTTAGAATTGAATTTTGCGCAATATACTGTAAGTTAGATATGTTTAAATTTATTACCGATGTTGGAAAATAGCAATAATTGATGAAAAAAAAGCAAAATAATCAAGTTTTTTGGATAATTTTGTAAAACTATTTTAATTGCTCCGAAGCCATTCTAATTTAGTTAAAAGGAACTTTAAAATAAAGTAAAACAACACACCAAATTTCATTAAAATCGGTTCTATAGTTCCCGTAAAATAATTTTTTGAAAAAAATTTTGAAAAGAATTTTCGTATTTTCGGAATATTGCACAGCCTCAAATAGTTATAATTTAAAAAAAAAACTAAATTGCAAATTGATAAATGTAATCTAATTATTTAAAAATAAAAAAAGTGTTATGTGTAAGTAAAGTGTATGCCGTAAGCGAGAGGTTTTTAAATTTAATGTATGACATGTGGCATAGATACATACATTTATAGGTTATATCTCACTAATGCTCAAAGGAATCCTCCCTGTATTGTCTATTTTCGTTTCTATGATCGCAAAGACTTCGTTAGTTATGACGTAGTTTTTACTTAAAATATTATCGATTGTAATTGAAGATAAGAGCTCTAATTATTTTCAATACATACACATATATTTCAAGAAATTATCGTTTAGACAAACCACTCGAAAATATCGGGCCCCATTGTTCTTTCATCCTTGTTATATCTACTTGTGTGTTATCTAAATTTTACAATACAATTAACTTATTTAATTAATATGGCTTTGTAGAATCATTTTAAGTTTTCAACAAACTTTTGAATAGAATCCCTGGTTTTGAGAAAAATATCTTTATTTACAACTTTTACTTTTTACTATTTTTTAATAAATTAATTTATAATCCAAATTGTGACAATGATTTATTAAAACTGTATTTGCTGTGGCTACCTTACAAAATGATGTATTATCTGGTTTAAAAGATTGTACCTCAAAACTTAAGTCCCTTGTTTTGTAATTTGTTGTTTATTTGATGGCAAATTATTTATATTTTTGGTATAGAAAAGAGTATGAAAATAAATAAGTTTTACCAAAAATATTACTTAAATTTCCTTCTATAAGTATACTTTTTTATCTGATTAAGCAAATAATACATTATGTTAGAAATCATTTAATTATTAAAGTTGCTTCAAAATTATGGAGAAATATTGCTTATGAAGTATGTAGTACAAGGCTTTGACTAAAGTCAATATGAACAAAGAATCTAAAAATCAAATAATATTGCATAAATATGTGTTTCAAGTATACTACATTTGACCCTTTTTGTTTGCATTAGTGTATATTAGCATTTAAGACAGGATAACAGAAAACTGATGAAGGAATAGTTGTACTGTTGGTATTAAAAAGGCTTGTGGAAAGAAATAAATATGAAATAAAGAGCAAAATCCCCTTCATAAAAATTACCAATGTTGCGGTTGACTGAAATTTAGCGTTTGATTTTACAGTGATGCAGACAATATTAGTACTTGTTACGATTTTTGTATAGTTTGAACAGAATCATTGGAGCGACAATTCAAAGAGGTAATGAGTAATCCATATAAAGGAGATTAATGTGGTGTTTGTGCCGAATTGATTTATCACAGATGATGGTAACAATGAGAACCGGATGAAATTTCAAAGTCAAACAATTTTAAAAATTATTGCTCACACAATACTGATCTCCAAATGAAACAAACTGAGGATAAATGTAGATGAGCTAAATTCATAACTGTATCTTAGAGAAATTTGATTAATGTAAAAAAATGATTAAGATAGTGGCTTTATTTGATTTTTAATTATATTTATATTTACAAAATAAACCTTAATTCAATTTTATTTCCAAATTAAGATGTAAAAGCGTTTTTTTTTTCTTGACATGACAACCTGAAAAAATTCCATCGAAAATATAGCTCCTGACCTTCGTTTTTCAAAGGTTTTAAAAATAACTTTAGATACCAATCATGCCTGACGGTGCGAAATTAAAAAAAATTTGGATATTTTTTATCAAACTGAACCGACTTAGAATCACTCTAACTATGTAAAATATTTTGGTCTAATGATCAGACCGAGTGTCGCAATATTGTTAATTGGAGATTTATTTAGTCAACTATGGCAGTTTAAATCTTCTATACAAACATTTAAAATAAGCACTCAATTATGAATAAAACATTTTTTTAATGCATTAACCGTTAAAATTATTTACAGTGGATCATTCCAAAATATTGCTAGAAGCATCTAGAAAAGTTCCAATGCAAAATATTTAAACACATTTATTTATTATAAGTATAACAGGGCATTTAGGTACATATTTAATTAAATAGTACCACTATGTTGGCCTCCAATTAGGTTAAAGAATGGAGGGTATGGTGTATTATTAACCAGCAGTCTGCATCAAAGCCTTGAGGCTTTGTTATATAAAGTGATATGTAATATTAATGAAATAATATTAACAGACATAATTCTACTTATGTAAGAGCTCCCAAAACATGTGTTCAAAAAAAATAATTGCAATTAATTATTGGTGCATTATACAACTATAATGAGGCTGAAGTTTTAGTCTAAAATATACCCTATGTGGACCAGACTAAGTGTTTATGCTTTATAAGTGTTTCTCATTATAGACTATTTTTTATCTTTCCGATACTTAATCGAAACTGGTTATTATAAATTGTCGGAACTTGTAAGTAAAACTGCAAAATTCCCGTTACTTTCAATAAGCTGAAATCATGTACAGTTCGATAACCCCAAACTTACATTATTTAAGATTTTACGTATACTGAAGCATTTTAAAGGGATGCGAGATATAATAATGATGTTGCAAAACCTTTCGTGTTACACTCGCATAACTGACAGCTCACTTAAAACTCTGTATTACATCGATTTGCAAGGCAGAATATTTTTTTTTACAGATTTAAATTTATCCCGTGTCAGTCTAAAAGTCTAGCAGACTTTGCAAATCCTGAAAAGGTAAGCAGGTAGAGTTTGAATATACATTACAACCAAAATTTTAGACAAAATTTGATGTTTTCAAAATAGATGCACCCGTTAAGGCTTCAGTTACGGTCTTTACTGTAACTCTTAAAATTAGAAAACAAAAACAATAATCTATTGGCGAGCATTGTTGCAAATCTTTAATGTTATTGTTGCGTTCGCAAAATGTACGTAATAAAAATAATAACAGCCTTTAAGGACCTGAAGAGCAAGAGAGTAAGCACGATAAACACACAGGAAGCCTCTTTATGCAACATATTGCATAATCCGTAAGATTCCCATATCTAGGTTTCTGTATCGGTAAGTCTCGCACTTGCCTCGTTAAAGTAGTTCAGCGAAAGCGAAAACTTAAGTGAAAGTTTGGGTTTAAAAAGAGGATAAATTATCGCAATATGGAAATTAACTTTATAGCAGTTACACAATTTATTGTGATATTAGTAGATGCGAGAAATGCAGTAATTCGATTAAAAATCTCTCCTATTTTTTTACACTAAATCCGACTAAAATACATTTGTATCCAGTCGATAAAATGGAGAAATAATCTCCAGTTTGTTAAACACTGTTATAAAGTTACGCTTGAACTAATATTGTTCGATTTTATTTTCGGCCTCTCCAAATTATCTCCCGTCCTCAAAAAATTGTTAGCTGACCAACCTTTAAATATACAGGATTAAAATTACTTACAGTAAAACACAGGATAAATTAAAGTATGAAATAATGTAACAATGTTTTGTTCAATAACATATGTATGTGCTATATTAATATATAAATTAGACACACTTGTTATGAAACATTGAGCAATCTCTATTATTTTGTTCCAAAAACTTTCAGTTTTTTATTAGTCTTCCAATTAACAGAGGTTACCTATTTGTAGCAGTTTTATTTTTTTTTTCAATTTGGGTGAAAAAAAAATAGTAAATTCATAAATAAACTTAAGTATGCCGTAAGGATTAGCCAATGGTTATTTTGGGAAACTATGTTTGCCTAGCCTAAATCTAAAACTGACATATTACAAAAACGCCACAATCCTCAATTGAATGAATTGACTTCGCCTTGTTCAAGCCGACAATACTTCCTAATTGTTGATAACGAAAGTTTACCCAGTATTAACAGTTATGAATTTCTATTAGCCATTACTTTTACTTTAATGTTAAGGTCATGCCCGTGTTTGTAAGGTATCGGTCACCCTATTAATATTTAAATACTATTTGTGCGTCTACGTATAGCAGCATTGTCTTATTAAAAATCCAATTATCTACAGAATTGCAAATAATTTCGGAATGAACGTTCACCTTCACAGTTTAAAATTAAAGGTCCCTTATATATGCAAAGCGCTTATTTATTCAAGAAATGCGTATGGAGGCAAATTCAATCAGTTTGGGCTGTGCGAAAATTCCGCAACAACATTGCGTAAATTCTAGCAACTATTTAATTTTTCTGATATTAAGAAATAATGACTAGCAATTTAAGAATTGCTCCATCGAGAAGTAAAAATATATCTATTTACTTTCGGGGTGACAAAAAGCAGAAAACGATTTAAATAATTTACTTAAATCAACTCTACGGAGAGATACTTGTCCTTGTATATTCATAATGCAGATTGTTTCAAAATCCTTCTGTTTTCAAGATACCAAGTCTTTAAAGTTATTTTTAATATGAATTTTGTCAACATCTCCAGAAGTAAGAAGTATGTTTAAACATTTAGTGAGATTTTTTTTTATATATATCAGCACTTCAGGTCTAGTAGACCCATGGAACACTATTTTAAATTGTGTTCCTTCTCTCCAGTTTATTATTACATACATTCTTCCAAATCCATCATTACTTCGTCCTTCCTCCTTGTCTTTCGTCTTCCTCATCTCCTAATTCCTCCCATTTTGATTCCAAATATTTTCCATCGGATTCTTCTCGTTTGCATTCTTTTGACATGCTCTAACCATCTCAATTTTTGTCCATTTATTATTCCAACAATATTAGGCTTATTATATAATTCTTGTAACTCCTTTTTAGTTCTTTCCCATTTGTTTTATATCCTCCTACCTACATATATGTTTCTAAGTATGTATTTTTCTTTCACTTGCAGACATTCATATAGTTCTTACAATTGTTTTATAAAATTCTTAACACTTTCTTGTTACACACAATTTTTTTTCTAATGCACTTATACAATGGTTCCCAATCATTATTCTTCTGTGTGTTTCTTTCTACTTCTTCAAAACTGTACCTATACTCTTCCTCTTCTTGTAATTATTGTGTCTTTTGATCTTATCAAATTCTTTTATCGTTCATGTCATTCATATATTTCGTTTTATTTTCATTAATTTCAAATCCCCTTCCTTAGTTTTTATCTAACCTTTTTTCACCGTACCGGAATATGGACAAAAAATACCACCCCCTTTTAGATTTAGCAAATTTTCTTACCCCAAAGAAATACGTAGAAAAAATATTAAATATTGCATTTAGCAAACGTAAACCAAAATTGTTGCTTTTTATAGATACAGTGAATAGAACAGAACACAACAAAAATTGTTATAAACTTTCCTAAAGCGGAAATTAAAGTTCTATTTGTCTTTAAGACATACAAAACACCTAATCAAAAATATGTAAGAGAATTTTTTCAATTCAAGTAAAAAGAAACTAATAACTTATTGTAAATAAACCAGGTTTAATTCAAATAGCCAATGACCAATGTTTATTTTTACGAATTATCGGCAATTTGTAACTAAAGAAGCACTCTCTCATTTCTCTGGCAACAATATTTACCTGACAGATATTGCTGAAAGGCTGGAATGTCGTACGAAGCACATTGGGAAATATTCTTGCTCACCACAGGGCCTTCTTCGATTACATCCATATTTCCGGAAATAACTGGTCATAGAATCAGAAACCAACTAATAACGTCCAAAAAAACGTTACCGTTTTATATGTAACTACACATTGTTTTAAAAATGTCAGCGTTACAACAGTCGGTCGCACAGCCACAGACTTCTTGCATATTCCAAGAGCCAGGTACAGCGAGACTGATAGTGTAATCGAAAGTTTGGCATAGGTACTTTACATCTAGCGTTTGGACACGAGAAGGTAGAGGGGTGCCTGCGACAAAACTTTCATTAACCGATGCTAAAATTTGTATTATTTACGCACAGATCAGCTGGAAGTCTTAATTGAGCCTATAGTTGTTTAAGAATTTCAGGATTAGAAACAACACAAGTCTGGAGATATACTTAAGCTGTCAAACTCGGTTAAAATCACCTCTTGGTGGTCATAGTGACTTCCACAGAGCACCGTGACTTCCTTTTTTAGGAGTATATTTGAATATAAATATTTCTCAGTAATAAAAAATATTTTGTTTCAACAACCCGCAAAACAGCCGGGATCGTTTGTAAGTTTAACCAACCAGATATAGGTCGGTTTGGTTATTGCCTCCGCCATTCTGTGACTGTTACAATTTTCTTTCAAGAGAACATAAGTTTGATTATAATATGCTACATTTGTCTAGAATAATTCCTACATTAATACTAATTTTTAAATATACATATATATTTTAAGGAACTGGTAGTTTTGAAACAAACATGTTTGCAGTTTGTGATGAACTGTAAGAGATATTGTAGCTAAAGTCCGAGATAATAAATTTCAAATCTATAAAAGATTTGAATATAATTAAATACGTATATTTACAAATAATATAAATTCTAAAAAAAATTATAGATTACAATCAAATATTTCATATAGTTTGACGAAAGTTTATACATTTGAAGAGAATAAAATAACATTTACGGCAAATAATTACATTTAAAACTATCTACTCATTTAATCCAAATACTTTTTTTTTCAATAAATGAATGAAATTTTTTAAAATACATAAGCTGAACTTCATCTACCATATATTACATATAACATTTATTTTTATAGTTATGGCGGAAAAGGAAACAAAAACAATACCTATGAGAAGACAGAAATAACAGTTTAATCTTGGTTAGGGCAACCTACGAGAGAGGCAGGATGAATAATACTAAATAAAAACAATTTCATTGTATTTCGTATCAGCTCCTGTGTTTGTTTACATTATAATAACACATATTTACCATTTGTTCTAGAATGAGTACATTTTTTATAGGTATATATTCCATTTGAAATATATTTTTTTGTTTAAAAGTGCAGTTTTATTGATTCTTATAAAAACCCTCACTCTGGAGAATATACTAGTACATTTGTTACACATCCTTAATAATCCAAGATAATCATTCATGGACTTTAGGTGGATGTTTCAGGGATATCTAATTGTGCGGAAATCGACACCACATGGACGTCCATGAAAGTCCTATTACTCAAATTGACCTTAAAAACATTTTTAGGATATCTATGTATAACATGGGATCGGATGACGAAATGAAGCTCAGCATAACGATGAAGAGGATACAAAAGACGATAATGATGAAAAAGGCTATACTAAATATTTAATTTTCAACATATTTACAACAACGGCAAACTGGCATGAAAAAAATAAGTTACGTTCTTGCTAACCATTACCGTCTCTCTCTCATGTCATCAGTTGTTCCTTTTATATAGAAGACATATTTTTTTCTGTTTTTGCTTCAAGTTACTGTAAGAATATATTTAGTTTACTAAGCATATAGTTTATTAACTTTATGGAAATGAAATATACATTTGTTGAAAATATCGATCTTACAAAATTTATTGGCTTATTTTTTACCTTATAGATTAACGAGACACCGTATTTCAATTGTCTGTAAAACTATATGGCTATCGGTAAACAGTAATAGGTATATATTAGATAAGATAATAGTCGGATTGAGGATACAGGAAAAAATACTTCATACGTATGTACATACATATTGTTAAGTCAAATAAAGTTAATTTTAATTTTACTCCTAAATTTCGTACTCTGACAGTGTACGGACATTTCCAAGAGAAAAACCCGCAGTAAACCCGATATAAAAATATGTATTTACTCAATTAATGACTACTTATATCCTTATCAATAATGTCAATTTTTGATAAAACCTGATAACGCGTTTTTCATCTCAATAGCAGTAGTTACAATATAGCTACGTAGAAGTCCTTTGTTGCAACCCGATGTTGGAAACCACAAATTGTTTATCAACAGACCGAATTTCTTCTACAGTCAGTGTTTCCTGTGGATAAGTGTCCGATCGAGTTTGGACGTTCCAAAGGTATGAGACTAACGCTAAAACCTAATCAATATTGCTAAAATCCCTTATCATTCACATGTCATATTATTAGTTACTTACAATTACTTTGTTAAGAAAGGTAAAGAGTTTTCTAGAATCTAAATTAAGTATTAGAATTCCGTTGAGAGTAAATGAAACTAAAATACAATATTTAATGGTATGTAATACAATTTATTCTATGTAGGTACAGATTTTGGTGTGTTAGTATTAATTATTTTAATTTTGTACTCAAGTGTGCATTATTAAAAATTTTAAATGTCGAGTAATGTTGAAGTACCATAGTCATTAAAGTAATCAGTTTGAAATCTAATAATGAGCACTCATCGCTTTCTATGTAAAATGTGGACTCTTTCTTGGAAAATTACAGATTCCATAATCACAATGACGTACACTACATTTTTTTAATTTTTAAGGACTGAAAATGAATTGGGTATCTAATACTTACTTATCGGGAAAAATTTTCGCAGTTTTCTTTAAAATAATTAAGAATCTTCTTGAAAAAAAGTATCTTTAAATAGATAAATTGATAATAAAATAGAATAGAAGCGCTATTTGTTTCACAGCATACTAGAAGATGGTATGAGCTAATATCCTACACCAATTGGTCTATTATAAGTTTTGTTATAACACTGGCTGTGGTCAACTGCACAAAATTGTTAGATACTGTTCAGATGTGACTCCTCTCCAGAAAAACTTATTTTTTACGTCAAATACTCATATCATCATGCCACTTGCGGTTTGCGTTTTGCTTTTTCCGTTTTCCTGTAATAAATAGTCCGGGCGAATTAGGTTTTTTTTCAAAAATCGGGCCTACCTCGAATTTTATTGGCTTAAAAATTAAGTAAAAAATACACAGAATAAAATTTGTGTATTTGTCGAGGTCGAGCGTCATATTGTTTATAACAAAAGAAAAAAAATAATTGGTCTTTTTCAGTTAACTGTTGGGGTGCTCAAGAAATACCTGCAATCCGGACTCCCAATTGAATGAATTTTCTTGCGATCGCAAAGAAATATGCTCGTATATTAAAAAAAAACATTTGAATGTCGCGTTTTGAAAAGAACTCAAACTTTTTTTTAAGTGAAACATCTTGTATATTAGTCGTTTTTGAATTCCGTAATTTTTCAGATTATAATATTATATAGATACATATTTGCTTTAATAATTTGCACAATATTTTGGAATATTTGTTGATCCTGCATATACCCAACATTATCATGAAAACAGCACGTACGTATGTTTGCCACTGTTAATTTTATAAACAAATCTTTAAATTTCCAATTAAGAAAAAATGTCTTATAAAAAATATTAGGATTCGACCACAAGAAAAATATTTATTTGTCTAGAACACATTGGGGTTATTATAAAACACCTTCTGTAGTATACCATTTTTTAATAAGTACCTACATATGTATTGTATTATACGTTATTGTCAAACGGTAAAAAAAGAAATATTACATTCAATTTTTTTATTAATTTCTGCGGCATCGCCAAAACATTATACAGAGGGTGTTTCAGTTTGAATGTAATGGTCCTCTGTCATAAACTTGTTTTTGGGCTACCGGGTGTTAATGTTTACAGCTTTATAATTATTTTCGATGTCTGATGTTCCTGATGACTGTTTCCCAGTATCCGCACCACTGGTTGCGCAGGAGTCATTATATTAGAGTATTTTATGGGCACTTGTCCCAATATAACGTACACCAAATTTAGTCCAATTACCTCTATTATTTCAAAAGATATTTGGTCTTATTTAATTTTTTGGGGATAGATATATCGCCGTGTCTACAAACTGATCAACAGACCTAGGAAGCTAAGATAAATCTGAATCGCACGAATCAATGAAAGAGCTGAGAAAGAAAAAAATTGTCATGAAATTTAATTTTCGTAGTGGCCTATAAAAGTTACAAGAAAACTGAAGTCGTCATCCAAGAGCGCTTACTGTTCCGCAACTTTTTCAACGGGGAAACAATTATTTCGTCACGAAAAATGACCCTAATTAAACATTTATTTCGACACAAGAGAGAACCTATTTTCATTTTTAATTATCGGAGGAACACCTGATTGTTTTTTTATTATATATAACAACAAAAATTTGTGATTACTAATTAATGGTGGTGATTAATTTTTTCGATTAACGTTCGTTCATTGCTATCGGCTATTGGTGATGAGGTCTGATAATGATGCAATGTTTTTGAGAACCCGGTTACAAAACTAATCTAAAATTTCACTTATTCTTCCGGATTTGGTTCTTTAGGTTACTGACCTCTCAAATTTTTGTAGATGATGCTTTACATGCGCAAGAAAAAAAGTTTCAGTAATTGGAATCTTAAGATTGTCAAAGATACATAGGTATACACTAATAAGATAACACAGCGCATTAAAACACATATAAATATGGTCATTTTCAGTCGGTTTCTACAATTACACCTAATGCTGATCTCTCCCAAAGCATGATTTTTTGCCATAAAAAAAATGGAAGGTGATAAGTAAAGCAATTTTGGATCTGGTTTCTGATTGAACGCGTCAAAATATTTAAAGATAGGCATATTTATGTCTAATTTTTGAAACAGACACATTTCTTTTTTCGTGTAGCTCTGTAGTTTATTTAAGACTGCTAAGATTGTCAGACAACGGTAATAAAGGAAAAATACAATTAACTTAATCCAATGTTTTTTTTTGTCATTTTATTCAGCGGCTACTGATTTTTATTATTCTCTGATCTGCAAAGCAAACACTAATAGGTAAACTATAAATAATCAGTGTCAGTGTCAAATTCATCACGGTCAGTAGAAGAAGTGTACAGAAATAATTACGTCTTATCACAAAATATCTAATTTACATAACAAAAAGCAATATTATCTGATTTTTGTTCAATTATAAGTTAATTATAATAACAATTATTTATAGGTTGCTTGTTGTTTTTTTATCTAGTTTTCGATTAATTATAGTATCGTTAGTGATAAAGAATTACAACCTAATAAAAAGTTCTCGATGCGTGCAGTACAAACTGATTTATAATTTTGTATTTTTTGAAGGAAAATTGATCGATATTTTATTATTACACCACGAAAATTATTAGTATGTATATAAAATTATTCTATAGTTTGATTTTATAAAGTATAATCTAATGTTAGTCCAGGCGGTAGGTTTTGGCATTTGTATATTTAAAGTCATCTATTTTGTTGTATAGAAAAATCCCAAATATTATGTAGAATAAGAATTCGAGTTTGCCTATTCCAAAAAACCATTGCTAAATTCAGGGGAACAACAAACATACAAAAAGAATGAAAATGGCCCGTTTTTCGACATATTTTTCCCTCTAACATTGAATTAAGCCATAAATAAAAAAGTCAGTGTTTATTTTTTGTTTATTTGATTTTCTATAAAGTTACAACAACTGCGATTAAAAAAAGTTGAATTTTGCATTAACAATGGGCGAAAAATAGAAAATCATAATGTATAATTTTTAAAATAAGTAAATATTTATAAATATTGATGAAAATTTTTCAACGATCGATTGCGTGGTTTTCGATTGAATGTTATTAAGAAAATTTTAAAAAGTTTATCGCGTACCGTGGGTTTAAATTAAGGTTTAGAAAGGGCACACAATTTTTTAGAGATACTTGTTGTCATAGAATACCTATTTTTACACTTTTATAACCATTTAGAATTTTTAAAAATTGTTTTACTCTTATATTCATTCTTTAAACTCAAAATTCGTGCAAAAATTATTATATTTTATTGATTTTTAATGATATATTCGTATTCCTCTCATTTTGTTATACCAAATTAAAAATAAATCGCCTTGGTAAGTGCTACCGTTCCCGAGAATAGTCATCTTTTATCGCGCATACGTATTTTGAAGGGAAAAATATGTCGAAAAATGGATAATTTTTCGTTCTTTTTGTATGTTTGTGGTTCCCCTGAATGGTTTTTTGGAATAGGCAAACTCGGATTCTTATTCTACACAATATTTGGGATTTTTCTGAACAACAAAATAGATTACTTCAAATACCTCGAATGCCTGGCCTGGACAATATAAGAGAATCAAATAATTGACATTTAAACAGTCACATTTTTTATAAACAATTTTTGGCAGACATTATCTCTGATATTTATTGTGGGGTACATAATTTCCAATTATAGAATGATTTCCTGGTACCTTACGAGTTTAAGTCTCGAGTAATACAATTTATTACACTGATTACTCAAAGGAATTATCGACTGTTTTAAGGAAGATCATAGAGGTTCGAATAGAATGTATTGCTTTTTCTAAAAACAGCATTACTTTGGAATTCCACAAGATACAATCGTAATGTCTATCCAAATAAAATTCTATCTATAATCTCATGATCACTCGCATATTTTTTGCTTTGTCACACCGATTTTAATAAATTTGATATCGCAAATATAATAAACATTGTGTGAATAAAAGATATTAACCAGGAAAAAATATCTAATCTAATAGTAAATTATTAAACCTAGAACCCTAATACACGAGTATATTTTAAAAAATCAGTCGATTCATGTTTCACAAAAATATTTGAGAGGGATTTCTGTAATAGGCCACGCCATCTAACGCTTTCGATTCTTTTCTTGAAATACTCTCTTATTATCTTTAGTTCATACTGCGCTAAGTTTGTGATATTAAATCAATGAGTTTCACATTATAAAGAAATTATTTGAAATGTTATTAATAAACACAACAAGTATAGGTATTCCATATCCCTCCGCATGATCTTATCTCTGATTTAAAAGCATTTTATCGATACAGGCGACTGTAATAAGGTTCGAGAGACATGCCTGATTAATACAAAAACAACATCTCTTTGGGAGGTAAATACTCTAAAAGTCTGATTAATTTTCTTTATCGTTCTTGGAAATTCTGACTCTCAATCAGAAAGAATTTGAATCTTCAGAGATTCGATAACATGTTATCTGTTTTTGTAAAAGTATAATAAACAACGAATATAACGTTATTTCCAGAGTGCCAACATGAACAGAATGAAGTACTTCATCCTACTGGCTGCCCTGATCTCAGCCTGCGAATCTGGCTGCCCCTCCATGTGCAACTGCACCGATTCCGCTGTTCTCTGCATGGAAACGGACCTGGAAAGCGTCCCCAGCTTCGAGAGTTTGATAAACGACCCCCTTATAATAGACCTCTCTGGCAACAAGATCAATATGATTGATAACGACGATTTCAGTTTCGATAAAAGTGACAGGGTTAAGGAGGTGTACTTGAACAACACGGAACTATTAGACCTGGACAGCGAGGCTTTTGAGGAGATGGAGAACCTGCAGGAATTGTATTTGGGGGACAATTTGCTGAATAGTATCCCCGAGAACTTAATAGAGGACCTTCCGAATATGATTTTGTTGGATATTTCCAACAACCACTTCTCCGGGGACATGCCGAAGATTATATCCAAGAGTTTGGAGGTACTGGCAGTAGCAAACTCAAAGGTGACGTCTCTTCCAGTTGACTCTCTCAAGTATTTACCCAATTTGAAGATGCTGCTGTTACAACAGAACAATATAAAGTCTATAGACCCAGCAGTATTTGAAAACGTCAATAAAAACTCTTTCTTCGTACGATTATCTTACAACATTTGGGACTGCAGTTGTGAGAACATCCAGCTATTCGAGTACCTTGCCGGAAGAAAGTTTATTGACACAGCAGATCCTTACCAGTGTTTAACAACTGAAGGAACGTTCGTGAACATTTACCAAAACGGAAATATTGAACACCTCAAAACCAGATGCGTGAATAAAAACCCCGTCACCAAAGACTTGTCAGCGTTCAAGGAAAACCGTTTTATCATTGAAGCGGAGGAGCAACTAAAGGAAGAGGAAAAAGAAGACAGCTTAGACGTTAAGGATGCGGACAAACCTTACTCCCTAGTAAAAGAACAAAATGAGACTTTGTTGGACGAACCGAATTCACCGTTCAATATTGAAGATAACGAAATTTTGGATAATTATACGAACGACGAGGAATATGCTGATATTTTGGAAAGAGAAGTTGACAACACCGAAGAAAAAGTGGTGGAACCTAAAGATTACGAAGAGTCTGAGCAGGCCAAGATGAATTTTGATGTAAATGTTGGTTCCTTCATTGCAATATTTGGTAGTTTTATTATTGGAGTCGTGTTCGGATTCTGCTTGAATCAGTTTGCCACGATGCTTCGTTCAAGAAGTTTGGAGACTTCTGATAGTAGAACCAAGTTGATATTGCCATGAAATACAACACAACAAATGTATTTATAAAATACGAACAAAACAAGTGTAGATCAGTAGAGAAAGTAGGTAGTATTTTTGCATATTGTAAATAGAATTACTACTATTTAACTTGAATGAAGAAACTATATTGACCAAATAGTGCCCTATAATTGTAAGCTTCGATTTTTATATTACTTTATATTAGTAGATATTTATTTAAAAAATAAAAGAATTCTCAAAATTTAAATAAATCTAGCCTTTTGGTTTTTGCTTCTAATTTAAGTATTGTGTTTTATTTCCATTTATAAATTATTAGAATATGGAATAAATTTGATAGGATCCGAAAACTAAAAAACTGAGTAAACAATCTACCATATTTATCCATCCTGTAAGACTAACATTTACAACTTTACAACTGAATGAATTTTCAATAAACGTGTCTCATTGAGCATTAATTATTCTTTGTTTATTGATGTTTTTATTTATTACTGTTGTAAGTATTTATTATTACTGTAAATATTTCATTTAATGTAGCAATTCGTGGCTTTATATAAGTACTTTGTATGTACCTGTATGTCAATTTGAAATATTATTCTCTTTCTTGATTATTATATGACTCTTGAATACATATTGTACATATTCACTGTCGTATACATTCTTTAAAATAAACTTAACCTACGGACTGTGTCCCATTAGAAACAAATTATTCGGCATACCTACTCACCTAATTTTAAGTTTGAGCAAGTCTTATAAGGCCATATCCATGAACGTAACGAGAAGGGGGCAGTACAGGACAGGTATAGCTTATATTAGAAAAAAACTGCTGTCCCGTTATTTTGTTTCAATTGGTATTAACATTTTACCACAAAAAATATCCACATTTTGTATTAATATTATAAAATCAGTACTTTTATTATATTATTTATCATTATACTATTAGTACTACTCTATTTTAGCATTACACTTACATTATAAGGATTAAAAAAATGAGTTAGATGCGAAATAAAGAGGGTTCGTCCAGTGATGTTTCTTCCAACGTCACAAAATGAAAATAAAAGGTGAAAATATGGGACCCCAATTGCTTCTTTTTTTCATTTTAACCTCATTTAAGTCCTAAATTGCATAAATTAAATATACCTAATTAACTTACTGAAATGAAAATTACAAATCCATCGCTTTATGTAGTAATTTTTGGAATATTTTAGTCTATTGCAGTGGCAACTGGCAACATGCTTACATCGGCATCAGTCCCATGGAAACATCAAAAGGAGCTAGTGTTGCCAACTCTCGGATACGAGTACCCGCCAGATTGACATTTTAAAACCGCTAGAAACCGCTAAATCAGGATCGGGTCGGCACCAGCTACTAAATATTTCATATATTTTTGGCAGACAAATTTTTACGTGGGTAATTTAAAAATAACAGGAATCTCAGATTTAAACATTCTATTGGTTCAAAAATAAGTAACAACAGTTTTTTATTGCGTAGCTATTAAAATATAACTACCTACCTAATTTTCAAATTCAAATATTGCAAGGTCCAGAATTAGCCCATAAGTCGGAGACTTGTGCGGGAGAGGAGGCGGCATATTATTATTAGGCAGGCCGCATTTGCGCCCAGGAACGACTTATGTTGGTAGGCCCTAACCACCATTCAGTGCAGGAATGAGGGAAACCTGGAAAACCTCATTAATTAGGGGGGTGGTCAAATGCCAACCGGTGTCAATCTCTCACATTGACCCAAGCCAACATTCTTCCACCCTACAATACCTGCACAAACAATCCAAGAGGATGCCAATCCTCCGTACAAGCACAGCTAATCTACGGTCTACCGGCCGCGGGAAATAATGAAATATGTCTGTGTATGAAGAGTACTGGCGACCCTAGCGGTAAATATTATAAGTAATTTCTACTATTACAGTATCAAATTTAAGAAGAGCGCCAGAAGAAAAGGCCCTAGCCGGCGGGGCCCAGCCAGGACAAAAGGAGGTCCCACAAAGCGCCTACACCGGCCGCATTTGCGGTCGGGGTAGACGACGGATGGGGCCCACCTACGAAGGCTGTCCAGGCCTACACGAGATGAGGCAGGAAAAAGAGGGATAATCCCCCTCGATCCCAAATCATTGAGGCCAATTTCTAGCCATGGAATAATGGCGAGTATCAAATTTGGTCAATTTTTCCGTATGAATTCGTGCTCTTTGTCTAGTCTTCCTTATCTCTGCTTTCGCATTTTTGTGAGATGAGCAATTCCTTCAATGTTGCCAGATTCATTAATTAAATTGACAGAGGTGAACAAGGCTAGTAGCTAAAACCTGTTTTAATAAAATAATATCATACAATTATGATTCGAAATTCCATATACTTGTTGATTTATAAATAATGGGCCGTCTTTTCAACTGTCAAATAAATTGAATTGTTACAGCTCTGTTATTGTGTGATCCGTGATGTACTCTTTAGTTCAGTGTTCAATGGTAATAGGAAATACAACCATAGGCAATTTAATATTAACAACCACATAACACTTAAAATATAATGGAAACTGCAGTAGTGAAGTTTTGTTGGAGAATTTATTTATCGTACAGCGCCATCCAACGGATATGTACCTAACTTTTTATCCAATTTATAGGTCACTTCATTAATCAGTTTAGCGCCATCTATTACACATAGAAGACAATATATTTCTGTGATAAAATTATTAATTTTACGATTAGAAAAACCATAAATATACAAAACTAACGATGAAAAATGCAGAAATAAAATAAAAGAGAAATTTTAAATTATCATAACTAATATAATCCTATATGTCGCATAACTTTAATAAGGCCCAGTTTTTCAATCACACATACTTGAACACTTTTAAATGAAGATTTCGTGATAGTAATATACAATTAAAAGCTAATTTACAAATACATTTTTGATTAAGTTAACCTTCAATTTTGGAGGAAATTGTTCTTAATTTCAATAGAAGAAAATAAAGTCAGGGTTAACTGCTAGTTAGCGATAATCATTATTTAGTTACTCATATGGCGATAACCAACAATTAAAAACTGGGCCTAAAAGTTATGAATATTTCAATAGTTACAGAATTTCAAATTTCATCTCGAAAGTGTTTTACCACTGCATTTCCCACCATTAGCTTTGAATATTTACGGTTTTTCTAATCTGAAAGAGAGATTCTTATTTGAATTGAAAAAATTAAAAAAATAATAATATAGAACTTCTATACATAAAATTATACATTGAAAATAGTTTGCCACTGAACAAACTAATACATTAACTTGAGTTTCAGGCTTCTTTAAAATCTGAGCCCATAAATTTCCATTCCGTATTTACGAATGTATGTTATGAATCTTTTGGTAAAATTATTGATGGACCTCATCTTGTAACAATAAATAAATAGTAATGTATAATATGCAAAAATACCAGTTTATTTATCAATTTTGTTAAGTACAAAATGTAATCGTCATATGTATATTGCAAGATTTCACTATTTATAAGATTTGTAGTAACAAAAAAAAAGAAAATTAATATAAAAAATATATTAGTTTAAAATACATATAACAAAAAAAAATAATTTTTAAATTAACAAAAATATATATAACACAACGAAAATACGTACCACTACAAACGAAAACTTAACCTCAAAGAAACTAATGGCGGTCATAGCAGGATCGGGTAGACATACTGACATAATGTTATTATTAGGCAACCAATCATACCGCGGGGACTTTTCGGAAATTTCAACACTAGCGCCCTACGATGGATATGTACATACATACACATACATGGATATGTAATACACTAAGATTTAGTGTATTTTAAGCTGCATAACAAAAATACCTTCAAGATAAACCATAGAGATTCCATTATATTTTATGTGTTATGTGTTAACAACATAGCGTCGTTTATAATGTAATAATGTATGTGTGATACTGTTAAGAAAATTAAAGAAATAATATATATTTGAGCAGTGTTTAATGAGTCCAAACCTAACATAATTATCAGCAAATCTGTCTGTCATTTTCTTATGCAAGTGTACCTCATGAGACAGATATATGTTATCTGACATAAATTTAATAGATGAAATAAACCGGCCCTTGTGTCTTTAAAAATTTTCAAATGATATGGTCTAAATTGGTATTTTATGTGTATAATTTACTTCTCATGCAGAATGAAAAATCATCTACTTTGTGACAAATTGGTCAATCTGGCAATGATTATTGATTATGGTTTCCTACAATTATCAGATCAGAGAGACCGTAGCGACCTCTGGCGGAGGATGTGGAATCACTGAATTTATACACTGAATCCTACAAAAAGAATCGGTCCCAGAGGTACATTTAGATCTATTCTATTTGGGAAAAAAATTGGTTGATAGGCAACACAACATACAATTGAGTGTTGAAGTGTATATACTTTTTTGCAGCTACAAACCCACCATAGATAATTTAACCATACCGAACACCTACTAAATATTAGTGATGGGACTACTTGAATGAAAATTATCGATTATATCGATTATGAAAATCTCTCGAGATATCTCGAGTGGTCATATAGAATCATTCGATTATTCGGATACGAATGACAGTGGCCACAGCGTTACTATTACGTGCACTACTCGAGCGAGTGCGCAGATGTTTCGATTGTTCCAACGCTCTAACGAGCTACAACATCTCGAGATAAGACGGCCGAGAGGATAGATGAGACAATCGAATATCACCGACATACAAGAAAAAAGGTATGCAGGAATTTTATGAGTGGCATCGCGGGGGGTTAGATGGGAGCTTTATTTAGCGGGGATAAAAATTCATTTGAATGAAAATAATACCAAATTATGTTTTCTATAAATTCTATATAATTTTTTTTTTTCAAAAAAATCTCAAACAATGGACCTCTTTAGGCGGCGACTACTCATTTTAAACACATGCTGCTGAATCACTCAACTGGCAATGAAGAAATATGGAAGAAATGCCCCAATCCGCGACAGTCATTCATTTACCTAACGTCAACATGTTTCGCATATGATTTGGGATAGACCGGAAATTTTCAAAGTGAACTTTCGATTATTCATTCGAATGATCATTCGATTATAAAATTAATTCGAAAAGTAACCTCTCGATTATTTAATTCATTCGATTATTCCCATCACTACTAAATATGTAGTAAATCTAAATACTCTCAAAAAAGTATTGAAACGAAAATTCAAATGAGCATCGTGTCCACGTGTAACGAGCAATAACATACACATATACATACATAAACAAATCTTTAGATAAGGAAATAATAAATTATTTGATAAAATAAATAAAACTTCCGTTTTTATATCATGGGAAATTCAAGTAATAAAAACACCGATTTTATAAAAATATTTTATTATAAAGAGATAATTCACAAGTCTTCAGGATAAAAAAGAAAGAAAAAGCAATCACAAATTATTACTTGCTTTTACCCGCTACTTTACTAGATTACACACTGTCGAAAAACATATTTCACAATAGAAACGTGTAAGAAAACAATGTTGGCAACATGTTTATTTTTATTGTATTGCACATTAAGTATAAATATATGTATTTCTTTATGTATAATAATAACTCAGATTTAAAATATACATTACAATTAAAATAACAAGTTTCGATAAACAGTTTGAGGGATATAAGTGTCATGGAAAGTATAAAAAAGTACGAATTCAAATTCAAATCGCCCCTGATTAAATATGAACAATAATTCAAAACGTCTGATGACGAACATTCAGTTAGTCCACCTCTCCTTACTTAGACCAGGAAATACAGCGGTATGTGTGTATAATTCTTCGGTCAGGCTGATTTTTTGTGAGACGAATAAAAAACTATTTTACCATTTCTCTGTAGAACCGCCACAAAAAAAGTTACAGTGGAAAAACACGAATTTCTAACGTTTGATCAACTTTTAAACAATGTCGCCCGCTTTTTCAGCGTGCGGATACGGTACATATTATTCTACACTGTTTTTACTATCTGCTCACAAAAAATCAACCTGACCGAAGAATCATGTATGAAATGGTCATTTTCGGGCTAGATTTTCTGGTCTATACTGTAGATCTTTGAAATTGAATTTGATTTTAGTTCTTGGAGGAAATTAGCTCCATTTAAAAAAAACTACCGGGTGATTTCACCAAAAATCACTCATAAATAATATTGATAATACAAATGTTTATAAAATTTAAGTAGGGTCCTGCCCTCCTTCTATTTTAACGGTTGTACGCAAATTTATCGCATAAAGATGGTCTCAGTATTAAATGCATACGATAAATTGCATTTTTCTCAATGCAGTTTTCTATTCTGTGCATTTTTTAAACAATGCCACGTTTTGAAAACAATAAACTTGTAGCAATGCTTTTAATTTACAGGGAATGCTGACAAAGTGCAACCGTAGCATTTCACGAAAAGATTTCGGTTAAAAAATCATCCGACACCATGAAGGTTCGTTATATTACTTAAAAGGCATATTGATACAGTGTTTAAAGAAATAACTAGCAGGATATGACCAGAAAGGTTGAAGAAATTATAAAAAATGTCAAAACCGACGAGAAAAAGATGATCCTCGTGATTTTTTTTCAAGACCATTTAAAAATTTAAAACAAGAATTTTTGCACGTTAAACCAAGGATGACAAATTTGAATTTTATGCAAACGCATTACGACAACAATTATATCGGCAAGTTTTCTATTTTCATTAATTTGCTGCTTTTATATAGTCAATTTTTGGTGCAATTATCTATTTTTACAGGATCTACACCCCGTTAAAAATAAATTCCTCAACTTTAACGACAAAAAAAAAATTCTATAAAATTTTCAGTAAAACCAAAATCATCGACGACTAAGATCAAATTCCCGTTCTCAGATCCCAGAAACTCAAGAATAGACAAAACGTGATCAGAAAATCGACTCGCAACCACCTGACAGTCATTTAAAAAATTCTCACATTCAAATCCTTCAAATGCTAAAGGAACAATTAACGTCATTTTTTTGTCGCTTCTGAGACTGACCACCCACCTATTTCGACCGTTTATTTTGATATGACGCCAAAGCAAACCTTGCCGGGCATATTTTATATCTACCGATATTCGTATCCGTTCACCGTACTTTAACCGACTTATGTACACGGATCAAAACATTCTATTTGAACCACTAGGAATGGTTTATTTACATAATAAAAACGCGCTCTAAATAAATAAATTACCTGTTTTAAAGTGAGTATTCGGGCACAACTGTTACTATTTAAAAATAAAATTCTTGATTCAGTCAACTTATGACGTTAAAGCTATGAAAGATAAAATATTTACAAACGTGTGAAAAAAAAAAATTTACTTAATTAAATGTTGGAAAAAAAGAGTATCCAAGGACTTTCTCTGGATTCGAGAAATTAGACTAGCAAAAAAAATCGAAACAATTGAGAGACAATTACGTACCGAGATGAAATTAGTCTTCGTTTTCCTTCTGTTTGTAAATCTCTGAATAAGTTGGAAATTTAGCGGTTTCAATTTTGTCCTTAACCTTAAAACTTGGGTAGAATGCGATTTGATTCGTCCTGAGATTTCGTCCCTTGCTGAAGCCGTTCCAGTGATTGCCTGCTATCCCGATTAAGTCGCCGACCGCTATGGTCATTTCTCCGTTCCGTTTGGGTTCGTGGGGCCACACGGCTACGACGTTGTGTGCGTTTTGGCCGCCGTAATAGTAAATGTCGTCCAAAGACCTAAACCTGGAAGAGGCGTCCGGGTAGTAATTTTGCATTATTTCGTACGCCACCCTGCAGACCTAAAAATTACGTTACAATAAGCATTATTTAAAAATATGTATTTTTTAATCATTCGTGTTTAACATTGCAAAAGGTAAAAGACAAACAAAAACAGGTTTTACTTTATCACATAATGAGTATACGAGGATACACCTGTATATTTAAATAACGTACTAATAAGAATTGCAAATAGTACACAATTTAAAAAGAGGTAACTGTTCTACAGGCCAACATTGCTTTAGTTTATCATTAAACAAAGTACATAACTGTTTCTGCTGATAAGATATGGTCCATTACTGTTATTTTTTTAAATAAATCATTGTTAATGAGTTCTTTTAATGACTATTACGTCCTGTTCTGATAAAATAGTCAATAATATACACACATTACCGAAAATTCGATAAAAAAAAAATATGATTTTCTTAAACATTTTTTCTAGTTTAAAAATTCTTGGTTATACAGGGGGTTTTCAAAATACAGTACTGAAACAGGATATAGGAAATGTAACTTTAAATACAACTACATTTAAAATATTCTTTTGAAATAATTTCAAGTTTCTAATAAAAAGTATGCTATTTTTTAAAGCACTTTGTTTGGATTGTGAATCTCAGTGTCAATGACCTCCAACAATAATCTAGTTCCGGTTGAATTACATAATATTTATCCATCTGATGAGATATGACAACAGGGTATTAGGTGGGTAAAAAACAAATGGCCAATGACGAGATAGACGAATATATCATCGCTTTATTTGAATACATTTATTTTAGTTTTCAGTTTATCGGTTTAGGAAGATGTTACATGCTGTATATATATTTTTTCATTAACAGCTAATCAAATATACAAATTGAACTACGCACAGATGTTTAGATTATTAATATTTATACAGGAAAGTTTTGGCGGAGATGTAGGGAGGTAACCGAGAGATTTCTGTCCAAAAAAATGTCCGTGCAATGCATTTTTGGTAAAATTATATATTTTTCTTAAAGAGACAAGAAAGAAAAAATTGTCGAGAACGTTAGCGTTAAAGACTATTATTTTCTGAAAACGGCTAAGTATATTTTCTGCGATCTTGAAATTATTAAAAAAAATGTGATAGGTAGTGAGCTTTTACCACTCTGTCACATTTTTACCGGGCATTTTCCGACCCATGTTTCGTTTAAATCGATATTTTTATCTTTCATTTCAGTTCAGCACCATTTTTCAGAAACACTCCTTTCAGCTACTCCATTAGTGATAACACTTATCAATTTCAATTATATTATATATTTGCACAGTTTTAGTGGAACTAATAATCTTAAATAAACAGTTGTAAAAATAGAACAATAAAAGTTGCGGGCCAATATAGAAAGTCAACAGGTGATCATAAATGTATTTTTGATAAACGAACTAGGTAATACCTATAAAAAAAATAACAAATCCTTTAAAAAAGTTGTTTAAGAGAATTTTATTTCTGTAACAAACACATCAATAGGCATGTGTGAACCTTGAAATCTTCCCAATATATTCAAACAGGAAATGTCCTAACTAGGTCACAACAACTAACTGTAAAATATAAATTATGCATCTCCAACTGAGATTGTTTTAAAATATCACCGTTTTATTTAAAACCTTGGTAGAAATAAACAAATGTTGGAAAATATGGCTCGCTTACCTGTGAGGAAAAAGTGCAAACTAAATAGTCACTCATAGACAGCATGTGGATGTCCATTATGATTCCGAACAAAGAAGAATCCGAGTACCTCGTCGACACCGCTGCGGTTTTTGATATCGACGGGTCGCCTATAATCTCGTAATGGGGGTATTTACTTCTGGCTTCGTTCAGGACCTTCGGGTCGTCAGAAGCCAAGTATACCCTACGTTTGTCTATGTTCTGTTTCAATTCTAGGTGACTGAAGTACTCGTCCACGTGCGACATGTATTCTTCGATGCTGTGGTAAGCGGCTTCGGTGCCAACTTTGTCCGTCCGGCGAACGTGTACCCTAAGATATTTTACTATTAAATAAGTAATTATGTAAGCGCTTAGTTGTTAAATTTACTTTTTGGGTAATATTAAAATTTGCAGTGATGTTTAAACATGTTAAAAATAATTTTTCAATTGTTTAGTGTTATCTTTATTATCAAGTTAAAATCTAGGTTAAGATTACATCATAAATTATATTAATCGGCGTTTACAAACGGTTACTATTTTTTGAACTAGAATCTGTTGTAGTGGAATAGATTTAATCTGCGTTTAATCTAACTA
The DNA here is from genome assembly GCF_000390285.2 of Anoplophora glabripennis. NCBI lineage: Eukaryota > Metazoa > Arthropoda > Insecta > Coleoptera > Cerambycidae > Anoplophora > Anoplophora glabripennis. The sequence continues at coordinate 1,070,116 of NW_019416536.1, read as the reverse complement.
ATTTTCCTGACACATAATTTGGCAAACTCCTAATTCATTCTACCTACAGTTAAAATATATGTTCATTTTTAAGATTCAGTCAGTACATCATAAACAATAAGTGAAATAATCACATTAAAAGTGATTATTAATATTTATAATAAAAGTAGAGATGGGCACTTTTCAGAAAAGTGTGTTACGGACATGTCGATGAAATGTCCGGACATGTCGAGTAAAGTACTTTTGACCTTGAATCTAATAAGGCACCTATGAGTGACGTCATGTTTTCACAAGTCACTGCTTGTGGGTCCACAAAGCAATTTTTTTAATGAATATTTGTCTTATTAAATGTTATTTATTGTTTATTATATTTTTGATTAATATAAGAGGTTATATTTTTAAAATGTCAGTTTCAGTTAAACAATTACCAACAAAATTACAAGAAAATGGATTTTTCTAATCTAAGCTAAATATCTTTAACTTTACATGTACTCAAAAATTTTTTGCGGGAATTATGAATGCAACAAATAATTCCGCGCATTTCAGTCTTGAAAAGTGTTCTCAAGACATGTCCACTTTTCACGACATGTCCACTTTTCACGACATGTCCGATGGACATGTCCAGCTGACATGTTCGCGGCACGTCTCTAATAAAAAGAGACCACAGAAGTGAATTTTTAGACCATAGTAAAATGTAAAATTCGTGTACTTCATAAAATTTTGTACATTTTTTTATCAGAAATTAACCACACTGTTTGCCACAGAATATATTTACGATAGTGTTTAAATGTGTTGATAATATGTATTTACATTCTCTTAATTTATTTTTTGTGAAACATGCTTTTTTAAATAAATCAATGAAACATGAAACAAAAAATAAAATAATATTAAGGACTTCTATAATCAGTTTTATAAAAAAATAAAGCTGTCATAGTAAACACAGAAACAGTAACAGATTAATAATAAGTTGGGATTATCTATAAATTCAATTTATTGGGTTTTATTTCACCAATATTTATGAAAAATTAAGATCGATTAATATTTTAAACCACCAAAAAACCTTTCGTTTGAAATTGTGATAATAAGAGAAGTGTTCGATTATAATAAACTTAATGCTATACAGATAGAATACACTGGATAAAGCTGATTAGCTAATGTAAATATAATCACGGGTAAATATTATTATCTAAAGCTTTTAAACCTCGATAAATATATTATTTAATAGCAGCAATTCTGATTTGTATTCGATATTTAAACACTTCATTTAAAAAAAGAACTTTGTAATTTGTTTATTTAATATTCGAGAAATGCAAACGAGAGATAAGAGATAAAATTTACAATGCAAACTGCATATCTGAATTCAAATTGTTTCTCAAAAAATGCAATCAAGAATAAAGATTTTGCTACACTCTAAGAACAAAACATAATTTCCGCAGAAAATCATTTAATAAATACAATTAGACAAGGTTATATGGACACTCACCCCACTATGGGCCTTCTAAATCCCATTTTAGTCATAGTCTCCTGTATCCTATTAGCAGTTTTTTCTTGGGGCCGCAACAGATACTTCAAAATCTGTCCCACCCACCAAACAATAGGATCGCCGTGCAACCTCGTCAACCGAGGTGCCAGATCCTCGGGCACAGCTAAAGGTAAAAATGGAGGTCTGGGGGACAAAGAATCTATTATGGGCAGGTTAATAACTTGGGTATCGGGATTCCCAGGCCAATTAGCCACACTTTCTCCACTGGGGGTGGTGCAAGTTTCGCTAACGGGTCTGAAAATTTCTTCCCAGCCCGCTTTGTGATACCTCCACCCTTTGGATTTCAGTATCAGGGTTCTTTTGGTGCCGTACGCAACCATGAAGCAGTACACGGCGTGGTGCAGCTGACAGCCGTATCCGCATCCCTAAGGTGAATAATGGGGTTGTCAAGCATTTCGTCAAACAAAAAATTTAACTAATTATAAAAAAATAATTACGTTTTCTTATGCATTCTGGTCATTAATTTAGTTATAACATTGAAAATACAAGCTTGTTAAAACGCAAAAGTATTTGTTTATTTAAACAAATAACCTAGATATAAAAAAGGTAATTACTGAATATTGATTGTTTTATCAGAAATGATTAAGTAGGTCTGATTAAAAAGTAACGGAAATTTTCAAATTGCACGAGCTGTGTCTCGTCTATCGCGTGATTCTTTTTTTGTTTATTTACACGAGGCAATCAGGATAAAACGACAAAAAAACGAGAGACAACTCGTGGATTTTGCACTACAACACGCCGGCACATACCGCTTTGCATATCCAACATTCTTAGCGAAACACAGCACTGCTCACCCTATTCTCCGGACATAATCCCTGCAACTTTTTTCAACTTCCCAAACTCAAAAGACAATTGATGAGATAAAGGCAAAACCGCAAATCGTGCTCAAGACAACACCTAAAGAGGTGTTTCTCAAACTGCAAACTACGTTGTCATAAGTTTATAATATCACAGGGGGGCTACTTTGAAGGGAATGGAATAAAAATTAAAGATTAAATAAATATTTACTGAAGTAATTAACAATTCCCGTTACTTTATGATCAAACCTGGTATATCTGCAAACTAATGCATATTTATATTATCACAAAGCAGTAATACTTAGAAAAATAAAACGTTTTACTTAACTAATTACTACCATTTAACTTATCATAAAAATTTTCATTGGTAATTTTTTGTGCTAATTTAAATATTAAATTTTTCTTTATGACATAACTGTAGAAAATACATTTGTACGAAGTACATATGTCAGAATATTTATAATTGTTATTGATTGAATCACAGGTGAACTCTCGAATGAAGTGAACATCAAAAATGCTAAAAAAATTATAGTTAATGAAGCCTATGGTCCAGTGACCATGTTAGAATATAAAAATAGCTGTATCATTCCTTTCTAAAGGTGAATGAACCTTTACATAAATATGTCCCATAAAATCTTACAGTTGGGGTGTGAATTAAATTAGTAAATACAGGGTGGTCCAAAACCTAATGGCATAAATTACCAAAGAGTTGAACTAATCATTTTATATTAAAAAAATAACAAAAACAATTAACTTAAAAACCACACACTACTCAAATATTATAGTTTTGTATCATCTACATCATTTAAACTTATATTAATTTTTTGCTTACCTTATTCAAATTGCAGACCAACTTTTTGGCAGTATTGCAATTTTCTGGATTTTGCAAATACCTGAACCTTCCCTGGACAAGATTGCTCAAGTCATTAGATTCCTTCTCCCTCCATGTTGCATAACCATCAACCTCGGCCAGTTGTTCGATGTCATAGATCAGAGACCTAAATAACATTTTCGTAGTTAGAATGCCGTTTGAAAAAGTCGTGTGCAGTACCAAACCTTTTGTGCTCGAAGCCTAAATTTAATAGGTAAGATATAGAATCGACAATCTCGGGGGCTACTTCATTCGCTTTTTTCTGAATATCTAGTAATCCTGAATGTATAAAATACCACAATTCTTGAGTATTGGAGTAAATTCTTCGTCTTAGTAATTCATATTGAGTATTGGGTTCTTCTTTAGGACTAATATACCCTATGTTGTTGTTTGAGTTAAATGTGTGTTCTACTTTAGTTAAACGAGACTGAAAGTTCTCAATGGCTTCTTTCTGTTCTTCGTTTAAATTACTATGAATAAAATCAATTAAAAGAAAAGCCTTGTGGCGCTTTACCAATAATTACTTACTTTGCACTTATATCTTTAAAAATCTCTTGAAGTTCTTCATTTTGTTTACGAAGGACATCTAAATCAGCTAATGCTCTTGTTAACCTTTCAGTAGTTTTGCTATCTGTAGAAGTGATACCGGTGTTTAGCATAGGAAATGCAGAAATAACCAAAGTTACAAGCCACACTCCCAAAAAAACTATAAGTATCCTATAACATCCTATGTAATTAACATGTTTTAATATTGCACTCATTTTTTATTCTAATTGAAACTACCGTTCATTATTTACTTTAAACATATATTTGTATTTAATTATTCTACATGATCTTCTTAATAAAACGACGTTTAACAGCACAGATTTATTATACGACTGCTAAATATCATTATTCGCGTATTAATTACAGAGCGACGAGATATAATTGCACTAACACAACCACAAACTCGACGAATAATAAGGAAAGGACAACTGACACTCACTAACATGACATTTTTAATGACATGTGAACCAGAACGACATGACAACAAAGTGGCAAGATAACAAAAGGACTGTATAGGCAACCAGTATTGCAGCTTTCACTAATTTTGTTGATATTTCAATGGAAAAAGTACATATATATTTAAACCTTTTAATTTGTCCCCAAATTAAGTATTCTTTACGTACTGTATGGCCGATCTTTAGTTAAGTTGTTGTAAATATGTATTCGTAACAATTAATAATAAAATGTTTTATTTCGATTATAAAACAATATTAAAACATTTCCAAATTATTCCATAGTTTATTTATGGCAAAAGCAGGACAGGGTAAATGAGATGAGGAACATGTTCATATTTTCTCTTATCATATCATGTAATTGTGCATATTATATCTAACAATAAGTTAACAACTATTTTGACGGCCTCTGGTGGTGGAATCTGAAGATAAAGAAATTTGAAAGGTATTAAGATCAATGGGTCAACAATCTAATTTTGCTATGTGGTCTTAGATTGACATTAACGTCAAACAAATGACAGATAGATAAAAATTCTAACCTAAATTCATACCGGCACGTGTATTTGACATTTATGTACAAAAATTAGAAATGGAAGAAAATTGTTCAAATAATATTAATTTTGTTCCTTGCGTGAGATGGGTCAAACGAGGCGTAGCTAATACAAACCCAACAAAGGTATAAAACTGCAAAATGCAGTATTAACTTGGCTTATTTATTCTTTTTTAGGTACAGTTGTCTAAAGAAGAATTGATACAAATCATTAAGGATACAAAAGAAAAGCTAAAGTATAATTGAATATCAATTTAATGAATGTAATGTTTAAATAAAAATATTTTCAGTGTGACGCAGAACAGGACTGAGGATGAATCAATGGAAGGAGAATCGTCTACTGCTGATACGTATAACTTTGAAAATTATGACGAGGATGGTAAATATTATTAATAATTATTTGTTACATTTGAGAAATATATCAATTTTTAGATGAAGCTAACACAGCCTCAGTGCTTGGCATAAGTTCATTAGCTGAATTACCAACAGAAGCTGAGGATAATTTTTCAGAATCGGATGATTCGGAGAAAGAAGATGACGTTATTAAGCCAACTGATAATTTAATTTTAGTGGGACATGTCGAAGGAGATGCAAGTATTCTAGAAGTATATAGTAAGTGAAAGTTTTTTCGAAAAAGTTTAGTCGGTTAATGAAACGGGTTATTTTATTTTCTCAGTATATAATGAAATAGAAGAGTCCTTGTACGTTCATCACGATTTAATTTTGCCTTCATTCCCTCTGTGTTTGGAATGGCTAAACTACGAACCTAAAATGCCTTCTGGCAACTACTGTGCAGTTGGCTCGATGTCTCCTATAATAGAAGTGTGGGACATTGATTTAATGAATGTAGTAGAACCATCCTTTACATTAGGCAGGCCGGCAAGTGTGAAAAAGAATCGTCCTCACATTGGCCACACGGATGCGGTACTAGCTCTGGCTTGGAATAAAATTTATGAACATGTTATGGCGAGTGGATCAGTCGATCAGAGTATATTGTTGTGGGATTTGGAGAAAAAAACACCAAATACAACGATAAATGCTTTTCAAGAGAAAGTTCAGTGCTTAGAATGGCACAGGCTTGAAGCGCAAACGTTACTGGCAGGTATTGTTTCTAAAATCGCAATGGATTATATAAAATAATATTCACTGCATATTTTTTTAGGTGGTTGTGACAATACAGCAAAAGTTTTTGATTGCCGCACGCCGAACACTTATCAAACATGGCAGATAGACGGTGAGGCAGAAAGGGCAATCTGGAACCCGCTTCAACCTTTTATGTTTTTGGTCGGTACAAATAAGGGGTCAGTACAAGGTTTCGATTGTAGGAAAGGTATTTTAAACCGTTTTTGATTGTTCAAAGATTTAAATTTTTTATTTTTTAGGTCAATTGTGGTCATTAGAAGCCCATTCGAAGGAAGTAACAGGATTAGCTGTCAGTGGGCAGTGCCCCGGTTTACTGGTTACGGCTTCTCAAGATGAAACGGTCAAGACCTGGGACTTTTCGGAAGAAACGGTGCCGAGATTAGTTCACGAGAAAGAGTTCAATATGGGCAGCATTCACTGCTTGGAGTTGTGTCCAGATTCACCATTTGTTATTACACTAGGAGGGGATAAGAAATCTAATAATTTCACTGTATTCGACCTTCAAAATATTGATGTCGGTGAGTATACAAATATTTTTAGTATGTTAATGGAATAAAATTACATATTTGCTTTTTGCAGTAACTCACACCTTTGGTTCGAGAGAATTAGTTCAGTTAGTTTCAGAAACGAATAATGCAGAATCGAATAACGCAAGCAGTAGTTAATTATCGACAGTTCTTATAAAACAATATATTTTAATAATTTGCCAACCTATTACATATTTTTTATACAACATATAAATTAAAAACCTTGTTAAGTTTACAATTTCTTTTTAATCGACGTTCAGTTAAATATTATTCGACTAAATGATAAATAATTTAAAACTTTAATATCGATATTTTGTAGAATAATCTTTGGGTGATACGACTAAACCTCGGCCTTTTCTCGCACCTCTATACACAGTTTCAACAATGTCTATCATTTCCTGTTTATCTTCTAAGGGCCAATTGATTTTGTTGTTATTACCCGTACCCAAATCTATCATTATGTGCTTATTCCTGAAGAAAAACATTACTGTACAGGGATCATATAACTCGTACCTAAAATGTATGCACTACGTAAAACAGTAATATGATTTTCATGAATCACTTACATTTTATTGAAATCTGGAACTTCCGTTATATCAACTAAATAGATAACGGCAAAGTTTTTAACCTTCTCCGCAATGCTGTAGAGGACTTCGTCCATTTTCATACAGGAAGGGTCCCAATCGTGTCCAAATCTGATTACCTTAAAACATACGTTATAATTAACACAAATAATGATGAAAATTAGTTACTAAATTTCTTGATTAAATTTATTAGAATAATTACCACTACTCTATCTTCTTCCGATAAAATTGCTTGGTCTACTTGCCAGCCGTTGTGCAAATGAGCTAACATATACGACATTTTGCACGGTTTGTTTTAACTTTGCTCAGAAAATTCAAAATTGTAGTTTATTTTACTATGTGGTAACAGCTAGTCTCTGCCGCTAGTACTAAAATATGTTTTTGTTTTGTTGAACGAAATTTGACTTAACCTATAACATGTGAAAATTCCACAGAACAAAACCGTTTATTTTGTTTCTATGGGTTTCTAGAATTTTCCACCATAGAGGTTTTTGACGTAGATGGGAGTTCTCTCTACAAAACTTAGAAAACTAATAACATTAGTTTTTACAACTCACAAACATAACAGTTTAGATCTTTTTTTTAAGTCTATATTTAGAAGTCTTTCGTTACATTAGAGCATTTACTGCATGGAAGAAGAACGCTTACAGTTACAGAGAGAGAAAAAGATAATTTGCATTCTCTCTCGTATAGCCATTTGTTAGCTAGCGCAAATGGCTCCCGAACGATTAGAGAGAGAGTATCCAGAGGATCGCTCTTTCTCTCTCTACAGCATCTATACTTTTTAACACACTCGATGGCTCGATGCTTACTCCATGTACTACATGCTCTAAGATGGTTACAATAGTTGTATTCTTTTTACTAAATCATTTTCTTACTTCTGAAACTAACTAAGACTAAGTTAGCTAAGACGAAATGAAGTAAATAATACTCTAAAAAGAATACATTTATGGATTCATGGTTTCAGTTTAGATTAGTAAGGATTGTAACAAGCTAACATATATGGAGTAAGAGAGGATTATAAAATTCTTATTTTTAACCAAACTTATTAATGTAAAAAGATCAAATACTTTTGTAAGATAAAGTATCTTAGTTATTGTTAAAATTGGTTAAAATAATACAACTAATGTATTACTGATCTTTTAAGGTAGAAAATATTTTTATTAGTTAATTCAAGATTTAGCAACGACCCCAACAAACGATTACGTTGGGGGTGAAACTAAGTGAAAATGTTTCACAAATAGCTGGGACGCACTTTGACGTAAATTAATATTGTGTTAACTAATTCAGTAGTCTTAGGAATCATTTTCTTTGATGCAAGTTGTGCATCCTCTTTCGATGTCTAAGAGGTGAAGATGAAACTTATGCTAATTTTTGACTATAAATTTCATTCAAAATTTTTTTCACATGACCAGTCATTTTATTCCCTTCATGTTGGCGATTAAATTTTGGTAAAATTAAAAATAAAACAACTTTCTGTTTCACCATCTGTGATTGGTGTAATTTCTCAGGAGATTCTATTCAATCAATCAACGATCGCAGTATGTCGAGCATAGACGTAACGGTTTGTCACTGTTCATTGTAAACGAATCAATATTGGGAGCGCTAAGATTTATCAGTAACAATGTTGGTTGCCTAAGCTCAGTGGTCACGTGGCTTACAAACATTTTTGAAGGTTCTGTAGATGTTTTCATAAGCATAGAAATCATTAAAAAACAGATTCCACATACTTCATTGTCAAAATCAGGCACTGGCTATGTTAAAAAAAAGACGACAATAGTGTAAACAATTTATTATCCATTTCTAATACAAAATAATAAAATGTGACTCTAAAATAAACTCGTTTATTTATTATAATAGAATATATATACAAAGCTGCTTTCCTTAGAACATTTTCTAATAATTTACATACACATCTATAACTAATATACGTACAATTAGTTACATATCCACTGGAAGTGTCTCGATTTAGTCAAATTTTTATTTACATGAATGTAATGTTATAGTGAATTCTATCTATGAGTTATAAATAAGTTACCAAATTAGAAGAAATTTCTTTTCGTTTATGTACCGAATAGAACGTCGGGAAATTTCATATTACGTGTATCTTTAAAAAAATTTCGCCACACAGTTAAATCCCACTCATGATTTGGTCCTTCGAAGCACATACCTGTCGAAAAATAACTTGAAAACCGATTTCCTCTAATTTGACCGATATAAATTATAATAGTGCCTTACGTATTTAGCATAAATATAAATAATATTAATATACCACTTGTTATACTGTTATGTTTATTTGTACAGTGCTACAAAACCACTCGTCAACATTCGCACACTATAGTATCTTACGTTTATGTGAGCAATAGCCCCTTATATAAATTTCTCAAAAAATAACAACAAAATATAACATTTTTGACACTTTCTTTTATACCCTCAACGCTGTTAATGGGAAACCACTTCTACATAATTAGCCGGGTACAGCCCTACACGTCCGTCTTTTCTTCCCTTACACCAGCCTTGTTCGTCCTCGTCTTCCAGTTTCTCGAACACGTCTCCTGTAAAATTACATCCCCAATACTTTTTTCCTAGATATAAAAAATTAGGTTACCTGTTTTGAAGCTGAGCTCGTCGTTTTCCGCACCTTCGTAATCGTACAGCGCCTTGACGGGAACGCCGGGTTCTCCATTGTCTACGAGTGCATCGCTCTCCTCCCAGTCCTCCTCTTCGAACGGGTTGGACTCGTTTGCTTTGTTGGTCGATCCATTCCTGAAAATTTCAAAGTGCCTGATTGTCCGTACTTATATTTATGCAAAAAAAAAGAGGTACGAACGCTAGACGATGTAAACTGTTGAGGTTTGCGCATTGAAACTGTGTTTTTATAGCAACTTTAAAGAAAAATACACAATCAATTCTATGGTTCCAATTCCCCTGCATAAACAATTCCAGATTAAGGCTTCAGCTATTATTGGCCACTGTTGGCACTGCCATCTACTTTTTTAAATTCTTATGCACTTTAATATAATGTTGAGGAATCGCAATGAAACGTGACCGATTAGGTATTCAGTACAGTAAGCCTGTGCTCTGAATTCTTACGGTGTTGCGAGAAAGCACATTAAAATATTACGTTATCGACTTACGTAATTGTGGATCCTCGGTTCGCCGGACTTTCGGTTTTCTCCACAGTCTGTTTAACCTCCTTTTCCTGCGTCACCGGTGCGTTATTTGGCTTGGCCGCCATAGCCTTCTTGACGGATTTCTGAGTAGCCGAGTAGTCCTAAAAGAATTGTTTGCCATCAACTCCATTCCATTGTGTCACCTTTTCGTGTTTACGCGATATATTGCTTTATTTAAACAACAAAGTAACACTAAGGTGTTGGAATGAAAAGTAAATAAATGTAGTGCAGGTTCAAAAGTAGACTTCCGTTTTAACTTATTATTGAACGAAATGTTTCAAAGGATGATGTACTATTTGAAATTGTCGTCAACAATGTTGAAATAAAAAAATTTATACAGGGTGTTCAGGATTTAGCGGCCAGGCCAAAGAGTGACCGCAAAAATCGCCTGTCTTTTCACAATTCGCAGAGAACCAAAGAAAATAGATAAAAATATGTTTTTGGTCTCAAATTACTCGTCGTAAAAAATTAAGATGAGCATAGCTTTTAGTTTTTTGGAAATTTTCAAAAATCACCCCTATTTAGGGGTTGAAAAGGCGCCCAAAATGAAGAATTGAAAATTACCAATAAATATAAAATACTATTAGCATGTGAATTTTTCTATCGAATGATTCTTGATACAAAGAGATTTATTCTCATGACTGCTGAATGAGCTGAATCATGCTGAATTAGAAAATCCACCCTTAAGCACACCCAGGGGGTGAAATCATCCCCAAAAATAGAGAACATCAGAAAAAATGGTAAAAATTCCAAAAAAAATATATTAAGATAATTCATATTCTAATAGTTTTTATATCAATTGATAATATTCTAATATGATAATTCTTCATTTTTGGCATTTTTTTTAACCTAAGTAGGGGTGATTTCTAAAATTTTCAAAATACTAAAAGCTATGCTCATTTTAGTTTATTACGACAAGCAATTTGCGACCAAAAACATGTTTTTATGTACTTTTTTTAATTCTCTGCGAATTGCGAAAAAACGGGGGAAAATCACGTTTTTGCGGTCACTCTTTAAAACTGTGAATTTGAGTGGTTCAAATAAGTAAGTCTTTTGAATGAATATCAGGAAAATCTTCGTTTTTTGAAATACAGTGTTGAAATTTGTAATAAAATTTCACGTTTTCAAAATATCTAAAAATAATTAACACATGGTGATGAAACTTGGACTAATGGTTTAAAATTAGCATAATTCATGTTTAAATACGTCGACCAGTAGCAAAGATATGAGGAGTGACTATCAACTAAGAACTCTGTGAACTCTTAAGCACTGTGTTTAGTTTGTCTAAATATGAATTAATGCACAAATAACAGACTTTCCTCCATTCTAACACAGAATTTCTTTAAAATGGAGCTAGTTTGAAACTCAAATCACTTTTTGTTGTAAAGAAATTTGTAATTTACGATGCCCATTGTTCAAAATTACAATTTTCTTTACAACAAAAAGTAATTTGAGTTTCAAACTAACTCCGTTTTATAGAAAATCTGCGTTAGAATGGAGGAAAGTCTGTTATTTGTGAATTATTTAATATTTAGACAAACTGTGTATTAGATGTCGAATATGAAGCATTTCCGGACATTTCATCATGGGCCTTTTTATCCTTATTTTGGACACTACGACACCAATTTTAAATTTAGCCACCTAATCCTGAAACAGCCCGCATATAAATGCCACCTCTGATTATCCTAATTTATAATACACCAAAGAACACAAATAAATAATGATAAACGCGCAATAAAAGTGGTGACGTAAGCTCACAATTATTTTTTATTTCGACATTCGCAATGATTCATGTTGGCTGGAGTACCCCGCGTTTAAAAGATAAAACTATTTATTTACTAATAATGCCGATATCTTCATCAAGAGCGGCGATTAAAAAATACACCGGTTGGAACACTTGACTAAGTGAATTAGTCAATTATTATAAGCAGCATCCAATTTAATTTCGTACGTTTGGACTGTTAGTAATATTAGCGATTTGCGAAAATAGTCCAGGAGCTAGGAATTTTCAGGAATATTGCTCCGTATAACTTTGCGTCTGACCTTTTTAAGAAAAAAAATGTACTATTTCATCTGAATAAAATATTTTTTTGGAAAGCCCATCAATCCCATTGATTTGTAACTGTATATCAAAGAAAAAACATATCATCCATTTTCTTTTTCGTACAACTTAAACTGGGCGAGATATAACCTACAAAATATATGCCATATCTTAGATGTCATTGCCTACTGGAACCAAACATTGCTTTGTACCTACTGTCAGAGCAGTAGGCACTGAATATCAATGACATTTAAGATATGACATATACTTTGTAGGTTATATATCACCAAAACTCAAATCATGTCAGTAGATTAAATCTTTTGTTACAAATGCAATTTTAAATACAATGTAATCATTAAACATCTGGAAAATTGAATAACGCAGAAATTCTTTTTGCTATATTTTAGATTTTAGAAAAAAGTAAGTTAAAAATTACTCGTTTATAAAATGGAAGATTTTTTATTTTTGAAATAATGTTCGGGATCAAATGGACTGATGGAATACACAAAATAATCAGCTTTTAGGGTTGTTGGTGACAATACAATATATGCAAGTTCGACGCCGATGTTTCATTGTTTTATTACATCTTCAGGAGTCTATAATTATGGTTTCTTTTAGTCATTCTTAAAAATCACAGGACTTTTTTAGGTACCGGGGAATTCTTCAAAGCAATATGTATTTGTTGATCACTAAATGCAAACTCATGATTTTTACTTTAAAATTGACAAAAAAGATACCGTAACTGTAGAATCCTGAGGATATTCTAATTAAAACAACAAAACTTCGACGATTATATAAATTATTGGTTTTCTTTCCATAAAATTGACCCAAAAGAATTTTAAAACGCACTGGAACGAACAAACACATTTTCCAGTTATTTCGAAGCAAATTCTTTTCCGGGCCTCGCACCTGGACTACAGCAACTAATAAAATATATTCCCTATGATTCCCTCTGCGATTCTATACGAAATTCCGGTCTCTACGACTAATGAAACCTGCCTCAGTGTAAAAACGCCTTAAAAAATAGGTAATAAAGTAAAAGCAAAAAGCATACATGCAGATCCTCTCCAACGGGTCTTTGATGGATTAAAGTAATTCCGGACGGGGACGAGTCTTTCGATTTTCCCTTATGAATATCACGAAACTCTTCGGTGTAATCCTATACAGAAACATGCAGTACAAAATAAAAATCACACTCGAAACCAACAAAAATAAAAATTATGTCAGTCTCATGCTGCGGTAGTTTGGAAGACTCACCTCGAATTGCGGCCAGTTCATGGCCATATTGACGCCGTGGTTGTTCGACCACCACTTCAGGTCTTTTTCGTAGTCCGCGTTGTTGATCGTGTGGTAAAGTTCTTCGTATATCTGGTTCAAGCTGAGGAGAGTTTCCGATATTAAGACGCTGCGGAGAATAGCGCGTTTAAAAAAGTTACACTTACGTTGGGTCCTGCGAAACGTTAAGATATTTGTGTATTTCAAAGAGCGTTGCCTTGATGAAATTCAGCCTTTGAGCTTCTAATTCCTGACACTTATCGAACACAACCGTCATATCCTCCATGTACTTCGGATTATACTGGTTTATTTCTTGAAGGGCCAACTCGTATTTCTCTCGACATTTCTGAACCTCTTCTTTGGATTTCTGCACTCTGTCTTGCATTTTTTTCACCTGGGTGATATAATTAATCATAAAACAGCATTTCGACATAAACACAATTAAATGTATTTTTTTTTCTATTCCAAGCAAACAAAACTCACCATTTGTGTCTTCTATGAAGCAGACCAAATAAGACAAATTTATGTTAATAACATGTTTTAAAAGAATTGTGTTTTTTGTCCACATTATACAAAGATTAAAAGTAGAATTGAATTTTCTGGTATATATTATTTGCTTAAGCAGATACTTGACTCAGAAAATTCTTCTCATGACGTAAAAATCTTTTTTTATGTATTTTGAATGTTTCTCTCTTTCTTGGTTTCTTAATTAGCATAATGCATTATTGAATTCTAAGGATAACATCAACTGTTATAACCATTTCATTAATAGAGGACATATGTTGTCCCACTGAAAATGTTTATCCATATAACGAGCGTTCAAATAAAAACGTGGTCGAAGTTGGCTCTGACACATTGGACGTATGGAGTAGCTTATAGCGACCAACTTAACCTCATTTCTCAACGAGCTGTATAGCAGCTGTCAGTTTCAATAACGTTAATGACTATATAACTTTATTTTAAAGAATAATCGTGATAACAATAACAAACAATTAAAGGAGCTGCGGAAAGTGTCCCCCTCCTTGTTATAACAATAAATTAAAGCAGCTGCTGAAAGTGTCCCCCTCCTTGTTCCAAGCACTTTTCACACCTGTTCCTCAAAGAATTAAAGACATTTTCTAAGATGCTCGGGGTATTGTTAATTTCACGAATCTTGTCTATAAGTCGAGCCTGCAGATGGTTTAAATCAGGAATAGGCAGTTCAAAAATAGTGTTTTTAAGGTAAGGCCACAAAAAGAAATCACACGGCGTAATATCACATGACCTTTGTAATTTCGTTTTCTTCCAGCTGGTTAACAAAAGGAGCGATAATTTCCTCTCTATACCTTTGCGCAGTAAGAGTACCATTAAAAAAATAGGTCCATAAATCCTCCTTCGATTGAGAGCACACCAAACTCCAATTTTTTGAGCGTGTAGAGGGCCCTCGACAAAAAAGTTATCTGGTTTTTCAGAAGACCACATTCTCATATTCTGTGAGTTTACGTAACCACTTAAATGAAACCAGGCTTCATCAGAAAAAAAGGTGATATTATGAAGTTCACCGTAGTTGTTTAAAAACCATTCACAAAATACAGCCCGTCGCGGAAAATCAACTTCATGAAGTTCTTGCTGACAAGTTAAACGATAGGAGAACAAACTCAAATCTTTTTTTAACACTGTGTGGCAGGTACCGACTGATAGTCCCACCATTTGTGATAAAACACGTACAGAAGTTCTTGGCGCATTTTCCATTATTTGTTGGACATTTTCTTTTAATTCTTCAGTCCGCTTTTTAGGTCGGCCGCTTCCTTCTTTTCTTGTTACACTGCCCGTTTCACGAAAAACATTAACACAACGCTGAACTGCACTTTGAAAAATTTTGTACTCAACAACGCCGGGAAATTGATTTTGAAATTCTATGAAACATTCCTCAATAATGAATATTTCCATATTCCATTAATCTTGCGTCCATTTCTAAAGTAGGACTCTATGATAAACACTTTTTGTTCTTGAGAAAACACCATTTTAAAGGCTTTTTAAAACGAAAATATTCAAATTGATAGCGGCGACATAGCGCTTTGACAGATGACGTTTAACTTAATTTGCTATACGCTACGCCCTACGTCCAAATTATCAGAACCAACTTGACCACGTTTTTATTTGAACGCTCGTTATTTTAATTTTTGAAGTAGTATTTCTTCAAAAGAATGTTTTTTTCATAAAATAAAAAAAAAGTGATCCCTCTTTTCAACTCCCCTGTGGACACACCGCACTTTCTGATAAAAACTCAAAGCAAAACATGGAACAACATTCTGCCTGTACAAACTCGTAAACTATTAAAAAGAGTACACAAGAAAACTTGCCGTGTTTACCTGATCCGCAGAGAACGAGCTGTCTCCGGCCGCGTTTCTCTCCTGGTTGGCGGCAGATTTCTCCGTCTTGCACGCCGTGTGGTAGTCAGTCTTGGCCTTTTCCACTTTCTGTAAGAGCTTCGCCCAGGGCTTCTGCGCCTTCTTAAATGCGTCGTCCATGTCCTTCTTCTCCTTTATGTGCATCATAGACTGTAACAAGGATACGGGGGAATATTAAAAGCAACCGAGAACGAAAATATTTGCGGAAAATTATCCCTCGCCGAGGGGGATGTTTAGAGTGTCGGGGTGGCCCGATAATGGGGCACTACGCCGTACTCCTTTTGCATTTGCATATTTTACGAGGGCTTATTGTGTAGCTTCGGGGCGGCCGCCGTGAAAAATTATCGAGTAATGATATTCGCTTTAGACGGGTAATCTTTAACGGTAAAATACTCGGGCATTATTACGGCAACGTAATACGTTGGTTCCATTAACGATAGCTATTACAGCAGCGTTCAAAATTTAGTTAAAACGTTTTTGACAAGTTTGATACTTGAAATGTAATGGATATATAATCAAATTCTGAAGCTAAATAGGAAATATTTGATCAAATTAAATGCATCCAACTTCCTTTAGTTCGTTTTGGAAACTGTTAAGGTCATGAAACATTGATTTACACTTGTGTAGACCAATAGTCCAGGGAACGAAGAGCAAAATAGGGTAAAACCTCCGAATACTTTCCGATAGATACGATTTTTATGAAAATTTCACAATAGTATTTTTCAGCCAATTAAAGGCCTGTATTTTGTAGCGTTACTATAGCAACTAAGAAAATTTCCGGAAATTTTTCTCTTCCTTGGGGTAAGGAGCATGAAATTACACTGGAAATTTTTTGACATTTATAAATAAAATGACATTTATATTTAACTTCAAATTTATTCTATCATAATTTAATAAGTACAAATCATTTATAAATAATTATTTACCATGTATGTACTTTTAGTAGTTTTAATTAAAGCGTCCAAATGTTGCTGAAATTCCTCAGCCACGTCTTCTTTTCTTAATGGGGAATAAACAAGCACACATTCACTAAAATTTATAAAATGTCTGTTTCAAAAAATAAATGTAGTACTTTGAAACAATCTTATTTTGCTGTGATCCACGAAGAGCTCCATATTTCTTACACACAAGAAGCAAATGATTTTTAATAATCCCAAACAAGTTTGGCGAATAAATTTCTGGCCCGCATTCTTGTAATAAATACATTAAAAATTTTAGGTTCCGATGATACATTTTAATTTCACTAACTTTTTTGCAAAACTTGCATAAAACGTATTTCTCAAACCGCTCCATTTTTCAATTGTACAACACAACGATTTTAAAGAAAATGGTCAAATAACGTCAAAAGTCACGATTACCTTGTTTGACATGGATTCCATGGCCTTCTTAATAATATATACATATGAATTTTATTGATATTACATAGTGCTTAAGGTTCTTTGTAAGAAAATATATTTCTACCAACTTTAGTAAAATGAGTATGTGGAAAACTGAGGGATTGATCTACTATCGACTTATTTTTTATTATTTTGCTTAACTAAAGTCGGTTAGTTGTATTTTATTTAACCTAATGTTATATGTATGTATGTAAGTTACTTTGATTATATTGTGAAATTTTCTTACCGAATACCACTCTAGCTTCAATTAAAAACTGGAAATTTTTTCTTGCACACGAATATTTTTTAGAAAATTCGTGAGCTCAAAAAAATTTCCAGTAATAATTGAAGCTCTAGTGGTATTATAAGTGAAAATTTGGAATTAAGCTTATTTCACCCTGCAGATGAAAAGTTTTACAGGGTGTTTCAGAAAATACAGGTGATAGTACAATTAAAAATAAGATTTTTTTCTTATGAACTTTATATCTATCTCCTCTTGTTTTCGAGATTCAGAGCGACAAAATAAATTTTTTTAAATAGAATTTTTACGAGTTTCCAAACGGTGCGAAATATTTTTATGAAGTTTGGTATTGCGAGGTTTTTAAGGATGCCAAATCCGCTAGTCTAATTATTTTTTGGATATTTCATAGAGGGCGCTAGTTATGCTACATTCCTATTACATTTTAAGTTCTAATTTAAGGTTAAGCTTTTTACCATTCGGACTCCAATTTCTAATGTACAAACTTGTTTTTCTAAAAATAATGTACTCTTGTTAGAACTTTATAATGTGGACGGTTTTCGAGTAAAAAGACTTTTAAGGCTCTTACAATATTACGGTCTATAAAATAAGTGACTTTTCTCAAAGTAGGTTTATGTCAAAACTTATTGATGTCTCATAAACAACGCATACATTCTTAGTAATATTTTAAACTCTAATTAAGTAAACCTTATACCAAAATTTTAGTGAAAAATATTATGTGAAAAAAAATATAAACTTTTGTACTCTTGAATATTTTTTGTACCTTCTTTATTTTTTAATTTATTTTCAAAAATGTTATCTTTTTGGAATTAAAAAATGTTTTTTCAATCAAAACGTAATATTTTCAAAAATATGCATTCTAAACCGCTTAAACTTGTATAATATATTGTTAGCACTAAAAAATGTAATTGTAGAAGGATTACTTTTAATTTTAAATCTCGTGAAAAATTCATCAGTTGTACTTTTTCCCGAAAAAGCGAATTAACAGTTTTATTTTTATCATAACTGTTAATTTTTATGCTAATGACCTAAAGTCAAGTTCATTTTAAAGATTTTTTAAAGTACTTTAAAAAATGTTGTGTGCATTTTTCTTGAAAAAGCACCTCTTGCAGATACGTAAATGAAAAAAAACTCAATATTTTTCTTTTTCCATAAGCTTCATTTTCTTCGTTTTTTTTTAAATAAAATGTCTATTTTCCGAGTTATTCGAGAAAAACGACTGAAGAACGTCTTTTTTTAATAAAAAAAATGTACATTTTCAATCACCAATATCTCAAAAAAATATATTTCTTAAAATTTATTGCTTTATCGATTCCTTTATTTTCAATATTTTCTTTTTCATCCCCTAGAAGGGGTGGCGGGAAATAGTAACATCTATTATGTTAATTTTAAATCACCTATCAGTTTTATATTTGAATTATCTTTAGGTTTTTTGACGATTTTCATTCCTTGGCTCTCTCGGAGAAACTGCAAATGGCAATTTATTTTTAATCCGGGAAACAGCGGCAAGTCAAAATGATATGTAACAATAGTCGACGTTCATGAAAATCTAATTTCTTTTAGAACTGCATATATTTGTAGTCTACAATATACAATTTTGTCAAGAACGCATTGTGACGTCATTTAGTGCGACGGCGAATACAACCTGTTTCTAATAATGTACACATACATCTCGGACATTCACATTTTGAATCTGACACGATATTATTTGGCCAGTTCTAAGAAAGTAAAACATAATAACACGAATATAAAACACGGTATGCCAAATTATTACTTGTTTTCTCTGCAAAGACTTAGTTTTCCCTATAAATTAAACAAAAACAGCGCCATTTCTCGGTTGCTTATTATCGTCAACGTTCTATCGGTTCTTCTAATATCCTTGGTCTACTTTATAAAGCCGTTGTAGTCTAAAGTACCTATTTAAAAATTCTTATTGACAAATTACAACTGCTCCTGCGAATTACAGGAATCTGTAATGGTTTTACGAACATAAATTAAGTGGCGCCACTGCGTCGCCGTCTAGAACTAACAAAACGGGGCAGTGGAGCAGTCGAAAAATTCCAGGGATGCCTCTATGCAGCCAACAGAGGTCCACTTTAAATTGGTGGCATAGTGTTGCCATTTTCGTAATTCAGTCGGATTTGGGCATCGCTATTTGTCTTTATCTATGGACATAGCGTGTTCCTACGCGTTCGTTGGCCTGACATTACAATTCATACGGCTCATGTAGGTATTGTTCTTTTTTTAGAATGGCTTATTGCTGATGTCTTTTTCACTGGGCGTACGTAATGAGATGTTCACGATTGAAATGACATTCGAAGCATTTCAAATAAAAAATAATAGACCCGCGCTGCTCTAGAATTTCGGATCAAATTATTCGGGTGGTTTTCTCCAAACCAAAAGTGAACTTATTGTTATCTTACGAGGCAATCTCGGTTTCTAAATATTCTGTCAAGATTTCCTTAATAATGTGTGGAAGATTACCAGTGTGCAGTTATAATTAATTAACATTAAACGATAATGGACTCTTAAAAATGTTAATTAAAGCAATTCTTTTAAAATTTATGGAGTTGGTGGTAGATTTACTGTTAGTTCAAATTTCAACATATTTTTATAGCACTGACATAGTTTCATAAATTGTTTTTGTTATTTAGGGAGTTTTCTGTAACAATTGGACAAACTAATTTTTAATATTTCAACCAATATGTACAATACATTCAAAGCTTTTGTTTGGCAGGTAGATATACGAGTATATGTATAATAAGAAAACTGTGACTAGGTATAATTTTCTTTCGAAAAAGGACAAATCTGTTAGTAATTTAGTTAATGGTAATGGCAAACAGAGAATTTCAATTACACAAATAACAAACACACAATGTGCTCGAACGTATAATAAATAAGGTAATCTGCTGTTTTGTAATCATTTACAATCATCAAACTTCATTAGAGATTACTTCATGTGCAAAATGAACAGTCCTTTATTATTCAAATTGTGCAAGCTCCCTTCCTATTACAATTTTTTAAACTCAATAATAAAATGCCTAAGTATTTTGTTCAATCTATTGCAAGTACTGGCGTCTATGGTGAATAAAATTAAAAACCCACATTCCTGAGCATCAGCTTCTTGTACCTGCGAGAATTAAACAAAGTATGACGGGCCATTTTGCCATTTTTAATAAAATTTTTAATTTAGTTTAGTTTCTGTGTAACGGTATGAGGTATTCATAATTGTTGTTTTATATATTTTGTATTTAAAGACATTTATAATAAAATCTGGAAGATATATCTTTGAGATTTAATGAAATGTCATTCACTAAGTTCTGCTTAAAAGGCTTCGCATGCTCATCACGATTTTCTATTCGTATTATGTGAAATGTAGTCGCTTTGCAATGTAAAATAACAAAAACGTAACTGTATTTATACTTTTCCGCATTATTATTTACCAGTAACCAAATTAAAGACATTATTAAAATTGATGATATCACATAAACATATTTCATTATTTTTTATCATTAAAACTGGTATTCGTATTGTTCCCGACGATACACACGTTAGTCTGAATACAATGGAGGATAAAATAAAACCTGCTATTTAAATTTCTCACATACATTATTTTTTTAATACATCCACTGCCACTGAAAGATAAAAGGAATCGAGCAGAGATTATATCATTTCTGCTGAATCAGACGAACCAATATGCCAAGGCTGTTAAAATGGGAGGAAGATTATTGGCGAGCTATCGCCATTTACTGGGCTTTATAGAGCACTAGGAACAAAAGATCGAGGAACTTTTTTCTTTGTTCAGAAAGCACTTATTAGCGACATCGCAAAGCCTACGCTTAAACAAGATCGACACGATTTAAAGCAAACAGATTTGCAAAAGGCTATTTTATTTAAACTATATATGTATTATTATGTAGAGTACACCCTGTATATTGAATATTTATAAATCTAAGATTAAATTATACATCGACACTTTCCGATCCAAGTTGTTACTTCTGCAATTTATCTCCAGCAAAACGTTAAGTGGACCATCATTGTTTTCACTTCACTGTCCTCATTAACGCCCATACTTTTTTTTTGTAACACGAATGATACGAGTTTTGTTTTAGTGGGTAGGTACGGTTAATTGAACGGTTCGCAGATAAAAACTAGGTGAAATCAAGAAATTACGTTTGTTAATAAGAACACACGGCTATTGGTATCGAGTTCATCATAATAAATAAAAATACAGCAAGACGATTTACTCAAGATCGCGTTTTGCAAATTGCGATTTCATCGCTGTAAACGTTACAGATATCCGCAGATGGAATATTTAATTATGTTTATAGCGTGTTTTGCACATATAGTTTCAAAACAACAATTCTTGTGGAAATGTACTGGGTGATTCTGCAAACAAACTTTGAGAAAGATGTGGTATAAAAAACGATACATTTGCCTTATTAACTTGTATCCAATTTATAACGGTTGGAAAACTATAGAGTGCTAAATAAAATCATTAAATTACATTTTTTCATAAAATTTACCAATAATTAAATGTTCATTGTAGCATTTTAGTCATATGAACTTTTTGTGAATTTTTTACAATTAGAACATAATTTTGTGGAACTTCTGTGCTATGATTCATTGGCATATCATTCATTACTTTTGGACAATTCCTGCCTGAAAATTCAGATGTCAGAATTCGCTACAGAATTCAAATATTATTAATGGCTTTCCATCTGAATGTATATTAAATTAGAGTTATTACTATTTTAAAATGTTAAAAACTACGAAAGGACTAGATACATGTACCTATATTTAAATTGACATTATCTTCCTTTCTACATGCTTTCACCATTAAAGTAAATAACAACGTTACAGATATATTTCGTTATCTAAAGGTAATTTATTAAAAAACTTACAAGTATTGTAGAAAACAGTCATACAAACCTGTATAGGTTGTTTTAAACAAGGTATTGCAATCATTTGTCGGAAAATAATCAAATGTCCATATTAACTAATACAGAACTTATATTTTATACATATCTTTAGCACAAAAGTTTGTTTGCTTTACAGAAATAATTCCTTCTGCAGTGAAATAAACCAATGAAGCCTTAAACATGCTTATTCCAAGTACTGCAAGGTTATAATTTAAAGATTCAAAGAATACATGTTAGGAAAACTGGAGCAAAGCCCATAAACGAAACCATAAAAATACTTTATTTTATTCACAAAAGGAAATTTAGAAATTTACTTTGTATGTGTAACATAT
The DNA here is from genome assembly GCF_000390285.2 of Anoplophora glabripennis. Taxonomy (NCBI): domain Eukaryota; kingdom Metazoa; phylum Arthropoda; class Insecta; order Coleoptera; family Cerambycidae; genus Anoplophora; species Anoplophora glabripennis. The sequence continues at coordinate 1,047,356 of NW_019416536.1, read as the reverse complement.
ACGATAATGCAGTACGGTGCAGTAAAAGGAAAAAACAAAGGTGTAATTATTGCTCTATATTTATCTACTAACGATACGTCACACATGACTAGTTATTTGCAAGTGAACACATAAACGATATCACTATTTTATTTAATTGGGTATTTAAAGCCAAAAAGATCTATTGAAGTGGTAATTTTATAAGTTCAGTTTTGCCTAACCGGAAATATCAAATCTACACTGAGAAGGTAGATAATTATTGTTAAAGAACTATTACTTTTGGCATAGTCTTTGCTAAAATTTCTTTTCAGGGTGACAGAAATACCCATAAATAAAAAAGTAATAAACATTTCCCACAAATAAATAATTACAGGCAATATCATACACGTGTATCTATTACATAAAATTATTTTAATTATGTACCAATGGAATCGAGCCTATCCCGTGGCTGCCTCATTGCTATGCAGCCTGGCGTTTTCCCCCCGTTCCTTATCAGAAAGTAAAAGTCACTATTTCATCAAATAAAATGTTCCAGTGAGTACGCGACAGTGTTCCTAATTAGGTACCAGACGAATAATTACTGAAACAGGAGACCACGCCGCGGCATTTGAACTTTTACTTTTGCGCCACGGTTACGTAATCCGGTGTACGGGAAGCGTCGGGTAAACAAAATCATAAAATTGACCTCCGAAATAACAAACAGTATCTAAGTGTTATGTTATGTACTTAGCGCACTTACAATTCGGTGTAATAGATTCGTGGAGTAACCTCCGTGGTCTACAAGCGAAGCTGAGCGCGGATTATCGACAGTGGCGTGCGTTCGAGAGGAGCCCAAATAATATTTTTATATAATAGTAGGTTCTGAAAGATGAGAATTCGAGATTTTCAACTAATATTCGATTTTTTTTTCGTGTCTTGTGAAAATATGTTAATTTATCATCTTTTAAAAGCCCTCTCAGAAAATCAGCTCAAAAAAAATTTTTTTAGAGCTCGCTTAAGATTTTGAAAAATTTCCAAAATCGTCAAAAATTGATTTTTTTAAAAAAATTTTTCTCATTATTTTATCATTTTCTAAGTTGAAAAAAATCTCGATTCTGAAAATTTCAGATCGATATTTTAATTTCTAACTTTCAAAGTAGTGTACACCTGTTTTCGAGCGACCTCTAAAAATAAATATCAACGAACCAATATTTTTTTTATTGAATTTGATGAACAAAAGAATAGAAATGAATCACGAGACTTAAATTTTAAAAAATTATAAATATTTGATACTCACAGTGCGGTATTAAATTTTGCCTCGAGAAATTTTTCAAGTACCGTGATTTATTTCTATTCTTTTGTTCATCAAATTCAATAAAAAATATTATTAGTTTGTTAATATTTATTTTTAAATGTCGTTCGGAAACATTTTAGGTGAACTATTTTTAAAGTTAAAATAATTATGAGTGACCTTTACAAATTAAAATATCGACTTGAAATTTTCAGAATCGAGATTTTTTTCAACCTAGAAAATGATAAAATAACGAGAAAAAAAATTTAATTTTTGACGATATTGGACATTTTTAAAAATCTCGAGCGACCTCTAAAAAATTTTTTTTGAGCTGATATTTAGAGAGGGCTCTTAAAACATGATAAACTAACATATTTTCTCAAGAGACAGAAAAAAAAATTCGTTTTTTTTGGGCCACCCTATTATTTATATCGACTGGGGTAAAATTTTCCGAGAAATCGAATGATATATGTAATTAGTTTTGAAAAAAAGTTAATTTGTTTCTAAAAAATGCGATTGAAAAAAACCGGTGGTGCTAATTCGCACTAGTGTGAAAATACTGGATCACAATAGAAATAAAAGATTTTAAAGGAGACTCGTCATTTAATATTTTGAAAACCAAGTTTTATTGAAGGATAATCTGTATTATACTAGCAATTTTTCTTATTAGTGTGACAATATCATTGCCAAGCTTAATAAAAAAAAATTTGCTACAACAATTTTACAAATTAAAAACTTTAGTAAAATATTTTTATTATGACAGCACCGTAACATCTCTGGACCTTTTTAAAGCAGATATTTTGTTAAGCACTTAAAGATAATCGATTTCTATTTATGGGTAAAAAGTATTTCCCTCAGTATATATTTCTTTAAATACATTTCTAATAATTTAACTTCTGTATAGAACAGCATCCAACTCACAACTGCATTTTCTCGGTATTCTAATGGGTCCTTTTTAACTTCTACAATTTAAATTTCCACATTCTAGCTGGTGTTAATTAACACCGCATCCCGTGCTATTTTAAATATTTAATTAACCAAACCTACATGCACAACGTAAGCCGGGGCATATTATATCTACTTAATCTAATTAAATTTCACATTTACTAACCAGAGCAGCTGCCTGTTGGAGGAATATGAGGAAAAGCACGCTGCGAAGAAAACGGCTATGCAAAATACACACGATAGTCTCTACCATTCTGCACTGAATATTATTAACGTTTTTCCTCTAATAATAATTTCAAGGGAACCGTACCAAGTGATTTTCCTAGTGTTTTAAAATTTTAAATGAAAAGTAAATTGCGTTATAGTCTTTCGGATCTCAGTTAAAGAACCAAGAGGTTGGCGGTATGTACCAGGTTCCGTCGCTGACCCAGCAACTCGGCATTGAAATATTTAAAAAACTTGTTCCCATATTTATTTAGCCATACCCATATTCAGGTCTAGTCGAACTAAACGTGGAAGGGGTAGAAATGTGTACGTCCAGTTGAAAAAGCGCGCGGGCAAACGGCGTATAACAGCCGCACTGGGCGACTGGGCAATAAATCTCAGTTGTTGACAAGTTGTTGACAAATTGCCTAGCAGTGCAGTGCAGCAATGCGGAATTTGGAGTGATTCAAGTAATTTTCACTTATTATAGGCATCTTCTATTAATCATTCATATTACAATTGCGAAAGGGGGATATTTTATTCACTTATTATTACAACATGGCATTTTGGAGACCTTTTGAAACGGATCAAAACGAAATTTACCGTACATATAATAAAATTGTTTGAGGGACATAAATAATAAAAATATGTTGTTAGCCAAATGAACATATAACAGAAATTTTCTACAGGTTATATACAAATTATTATATTTTTTTACCTTTAGCAGAAAGCTTTTTTAGGGACGCCTACGAAACTCATTACATTTTATTGCTAGGCGTTTTTATACAGGTCCAACTGACTTCGGAAAGACTATACTAGAGATATGCAAAATGTATTCATATTTATTTCAGAGTGCCCCCCGTCATACTTTTCTTTCCTTACGTAATATCTTGTATACTTTGATATAACATTTGCACCGAACTATTACGGAAATATTTAGCAATTCATTAAATTTGTGAGTATGACTATGTACATTACACAAACGTGTCGTAAAACTCGCAAATTAGTAGCATTTCATACCGCATTTTTTCCGCTCAAGGCTAATTTTATACTTATCTGAAAAAGTTGTAACCTTAGCGTGTTGAGCAAATATTTGAAAAAATTTCACAATTTGAAATTATCATAACCTCGAAATTGAAAGGTTAGATACAGAAATAATATTTAATAGATCTTCGGTTTTCTATGAATTCGTAGGGTACAGGATGTTTTTCAACACCACGTCCCAGGCTTTGTTGATTTCAATCAAACAGGCCTAGGAAAATGATTTTGATAATCAAGGCGGCAATAATAAGGCAATAATCAAATGTGGTATCGTACATTTTATCGATGTAACTATAGGATCTAAAGTTTCATTTGTCCTGTGAAGTCTACAATCTGTTTAATATAATAGGGGTATCATATCGGTTAAAAGTTATTTTAATGTTTATGATTGTATTTGCATAAGATCAAAATGCAAATTATAATAACACATTAATTGGAACTTCAGGAAAAACAACTTGAATATCTTCAAACTGGCATACATGCCCTCAAAAATACACAAATATTTTTCAAACTCAAAAAGTTCTCAATACAAGCCGGTTTACATATCAGTTCGATGACCTACATCAGTTAAGAGAGAGCCTGTCGACCTTGACAGTAGCTTAAAATAGTTTACTGCATCTTTTAGCTGAAAAGAGGAACTAATGTATCTGCGACAAAAGAAAAAATATCATATTTTTGATAAGATAAGGTAATAATCTAATACTCGTCTTACGAAAAAGAATGTAACCCTAAATGGTTTTAAAAAGTTGTGTTCGAAAATATCTAGTCTCTAACAGCTTACTTTAAACAAACTCTAGAAATACAATACGGTGTTCTAGTTATTGAAAATATAGGCAGAACATTCTATCCTTAAAAAAAAAGGATATAAATATTGTTATGGATTCAAGCCAAATAACAGAGAAATTTGAATGTGTGTGGGATGCTTAAGGGACGCTAATATTATATTATACTCTAAAAATTTCAGTCCCTTTGCAATCTAAAAGGGCCCTAGGCAATTTCGTACTTATAAAGAATTAACTATAGTTTCCTTGACATTTCATTTTCACAGGTACCCGATATACATTGTACAAACGTTGCGTAATAACAGGTAGAAACTGTTATTGTATAGATATCAATCGATTTTAATTAACTGTGCCCAATTACGTCCATTTATATCTTACAGGCTCGTATATGGAATAAATTTTTAATGACTGAAATGGAAGGAAGGAGGAAATACGCATTATTAAGAACATAAACGTGCCATAATGTCGAGAAAGAATTACAAAAAATAGAACGAACCATATGGGGTTACATATTAGTCACCACAGTTTAATTAGTTATATCAATTAAGTGCGACAGACAGACGTATTTCAAAACAGAGACGAATTCATAGACGAAGTAAGTATAAACGAAAAATACATATTTCCACGTGTTAATAATTAACATAAAGGAATGTAAATAACAATATAAATAAATAATCGAGACTTGAACACTGGCGCCTGCTAAATTCAGTAGCGTCCCTCTGAAATCGATATGGAAGTAAATTGGGGATTTTATTGTTAGCCCTAAAACCCATATAAAGATATGACGGTTAAACTATTAGGTATATTATTCCCGTGGGAATTACAAATTAGGAATATATGCAGCAAGGAGTTTGGACAGCAATCGCATGCCTGGCAAAAACATTCACACAACGACGAACGGTAGAAAAATTGAGAAACTTTACCTTGTGATATGTGTCCTTCTGCCATTGCTTGATCTTGTTCAAGACGTCATTGGCCAAATTATCCCTAATTTTGGAATGCAGATCGCACCTCCTGTCGGCCTCCACCAAGACGCCTTTCCAGGCGGCCTCCGTGGTACCGTACTCGGGCCCCTTTTCAATGGAGTCGTTCCATTTCTTCGACCACGCCTTCAGCGCCTTGGCGTAATTCTTCTCGATGTCCGCCCGCTCGTTCACGAGCGTCATCAGCTCCTGGCACAGCTTGTAGCCATCCTCGATGCGCTTCGTAGTCTTCTTGTAGTTGCTGGGCTCCCAGAAGGAGTCGCTCGTGGCTATGAGCATGTTGTCATCGCTGTGGTGGGACATCGTCAACCCGCCACACCTGGAAAAGACGCAACCGGGTCACCAAGAAGATAAAATAAATATCTGACATAGTAAAAAAAAAACATAACGTACGTTGCTTTCGAATAAGCGGGCATATATGCACTAATATGCAGAGTTATCTGAAAATCTTCGGTTTAATAGAGATTTAATTCGGGGAAAGCAATGAATTGAAGAATCTCCAAATAGAAAACTATTTTTTAAATATTTTTCCAAATATATTTTGCTGGTGTATGCCTCAATATATCAACAAAATAATCAGTGCAAAAATTACTTTATTTTTTGCCACTTAGTACCTACAATACACCGTTGATAATATAAATAAAAATTAATCTTTGTCGAAAAATATGCTTCATTGCCTTTGCGACAGATTGTTTTGTTCAAGTGATGTTGTAAGCGCGAACATTTGAAGTTCTTTGAAAATGTAGGTTTTCCTGTTACCACAACCGGAATGTTTTGATTGGTAGGAAAATTTAACATCAGAATGTAATAAAGTGCAATAATCCATTCGATTATATGCCCATTACGAAGGAGGTCGATAATCCGAGAGGTTCAACAGAGCTATTTCAAGGTCAGTACGATATCACTTATCCTTATTTAATACACGACATTCTCTTCATAAAACTAATCCTTTGCGGCAAATGTAACCACCACAAGAATTTAACATTCGTTGAGATATAAAATCTACTTTCAAGACTACAGCAAATATGAAAAATCAGGTATAAAATAGGTCTGTATGCCGAAAAATTGCAAGAGAAACAATATTCAGTCACATTGGTCTCTAAATACTTTTTCTGAAAAAACTGGCTGTCTTTCTAATTCAAAGTATGTATTCATGTTTCATAAACACTACTTTTAAAATTCTATGGACCTTCAAGCAACAAAAGTGCGAAAGTTTAAAATTACAGCTAATTGTATTTGGCAGCAATACCATCAACTTTGCTGTATAAACAGTACTAATGAAACTTCATCAGTATATCGAGACTCCGTCAATATTTACCCTCATGAGGTCAGTAATTAAATTGTGTAACTAAAAACCCGCATTAATGCCCACTAGTGAAGCCGGAATTGAGACGACCTTTAATATATCGATTCAAAAAGTGGTTCATGAATTATTTGTTTGTTCAAGGCTAAATTTAGTGGCGTCTGAAATGAGGATTACTGTTTACAAGGCCTGTTGGTATTGAGCGGGTGTTTGCCACTGTTTTACTCTTCCTTTTCAAACCCATCTTATTCAACTTAGACTAAACAGGCCCAGTTAACAATCGGTTCAATATAACAATCAACTGTAAGTATGCATAAATTGTTGAAGGAAATATTCCATCGTTTGTTAACAAAAACTAAATTATTCTTTATTTGAAATCATAGCATTCTGGTTTATTTCAATTCGACGAGAATAACAGCAAAACTGGTTTTAGGAAAAGATATCTAGGCAATCTTTAATGGCCGATGTTAATCCATGAGATACTAGGAACTCGGTAGGATTTCATGGATATGTTAACACAACATAAAACAAATTGATTTTTTTAATTTAATCAATTAGCATTCCTTTCATTTTTAGTAAACACTCAAATGTTCTGTAACCTAATTTTTTTATAAATTACTCTCTTGATTAATTTTGCCCATATTCAGTCCTCTCATGTATCTTACTGTTCGTGAATCGATTCCTCAGTGTTAACTTTTTGATTAATTTTTATTTTTGTACACATAACTGTAATATACATAAATCCGCATCGACGGACCACTCGAATCTATAAATATTTATTTACGGAAGGAGGTCAGCGCATTAAAATTTTAAATTTCGCCCGAGCAAAAAAATCGCTTTACAATTAAACAGTTCGGTGAAAACAACCCAGATGTAAATACTGTCACTTTATGTGTATTTCATTTCGTTAATACCACTAAGAAGTAATGCCAGTATTAAGTATTGGTATTTTCATACAGAGACAATGACCTTGGACGTTAATTGCTGTTTACGGTCTAGGGAGTCCAGTAGCGTGTGGTAAATTCTAGTTCGTGGGGTGAGAAGTGTACACGACGGAGGTAAATCGTTTTAAGAAAGCACACAAAGTGGATAAATGACAAAGAAATCGGTTAGACACTGAGCATTAAAGCTAATACTGTTAAAATAAGGAGTTTTACATGCATCTAAGAATCAGATGTATTTTTGTTGAAAAACGATACATTGTAACGAAATTTGGTACAAGTAAGTTTCTTAGATTCGTGATTACGTCAATGTCAAAGTTTTTGGGCAGTTTTTATTCATTATTAATAAAATAGTGTTCTTCTAGTCCTCAAATGAAAAATTTTATATCGAATTCTGTATTTTCGAAAAGAAATTGGTTGGCTTTAGTTAAATACAGTTTTCTACAAAATTGAGTATTTTTAGGAAAAAAAATTTTGCATTATAGATTTGTAATATATTGATGGTCACGTGGGATTGAAGATTCGATTTATGTTTCTTGAATTAATCATATCTCTGCAAATGCCAGAAATTATTTATTATTGTCGCCGCTTATATTCGTGTGTACGAACTGGATCGATGAAAAAAGGTTTATTTGTCAAATAATCCCACGCATACGTGGGTGTAATCACAGATACAGTTACTGAAAATCATTTCGCGGTAATAAACAACACAGTTATTTTATCGAAAACAGATATCGAAATGGGTTAATATCAGCTAAAGAATCGCTGTTATTAATAAACATACTTTAGTCGACTGTATGTATCATCATATGATTTTCTCTCTCTCTCTCCGCAAAACCTATTCACTGTTATTGTCAACCAACAAATAACAAAGAGGTATTCATTATCTTGTACGTACTTCAACTTCCCGAACTTTTCAAAGCGACGCGGGCTTTTATATAGAACCAATTTCCATTCTTCAAATTCCGGACGTTTCGCTTACCAACTAGGTCAAGAGTTTTCCGATTGAAAAAGCAACAATCGATGCATATACACTGTTTAGATATCGCTTTAAAAATAACGCGATCACGGTTTACGTTTTGAACCAGTGATTAAAAATAGCTTCTGTTTGGATAAATAAAATATCGTTTAGTGTTTGGTGCAACGTCGGATGTATTAGTAGAGAACATCACATTCGGGTGCTGGAAGATCGGCGAAACAGATGGGATTCCCATAGTGGATACAACACAGACGTCCCAGACACGGAAAACGACCTTGTGCATTTAGTCTATGATAATCAAGTGGTTTTGACTCACTGATTGCTATATTATTAAAATTTGTTATTGCATTCCATATACATGATGACCAGAAAAGACAACGACCTTCAGAATTTGGGTATACATCAATGTTATAACAAAAGTATTGGACAACCCCTTTATGAATTCATGTCGACCTTGGGTCACTATCTAACGCCCTTTACAAATGTAAGGAATGTTGCCATCTGTCTACCTGGGGAAAACAAAGTGAATCTTATAAAAACGAAATTCAACAGCCACCATATGGACGTGTATTTCTCACGATCCCAGCTGTTTCCTACGGCTTTGCAAAAGGTGTCTTACGCTTACGAATGCCACGCGACTTCTATTATGCGAAATACTTTCTAAATCCGTCAATGAGGCTCCAAATAAAGACAACTGCAACTGATGCAACGGAAGAACCGTTCTTGTTAAAATTACTAAAACCACTGAAAGGATAGTCCGGAGGAAGAAAATAAGCTCGACAAAAATTAATGGTTTAAATAATAACTTGTCCTAGCGGTGGCTGAAACAAATAGTGTTATTATCATCAACAATATACCTCTTTAGTAGTGACGTCACATACGACAAATAATAGGCAACTCCATAATACACATTGTCATGAAGAATTTCCCAATATTTTTACTAGATCGATTTTTAAATGTACTTTAGACATAAGTGTCAGAAAAATGTCTTATTTGTCATGACCTTAAATATGGCGATTCTCTGGCAATATTAGAAATATTTCAGAAGTTTCAAACCACAAGTGACAAACTAAAAGAATTATAGAATTTAAATTTATAGAACAATATTGACTTTTATACTAATTAATAAATTAAAATTACATGAATGTCACTGAGCATGCGCATTAAAGATAATTTCATGTAATCGAAGTAGCCTCCTATCATTCAGGAAAAGTTTGGTTATGGTTAATAGTAATAAAGCACTTGAAGAAAAAAACACTCGATAAACACACTGATACAGCACCACACCAAGAAAAACAATAAAAATACTTAGTAGAACTAGAAAACGCCAAGATTAAACAGAAGAGAAAATACGCTAATGGTGACAGCGATGACATATAACAAGATCTCACCTGCATATGAGGCTATTCTTTCTGAGCATGCGCATTAGGAATAACACGGCTAATGTTAAATTTTTACTTTATTTAAATTTATGAATATTCTTTTATATCGTTTTTTGTAAGTTTTAAGCACATTAGTGTATCTATTTTACCAAACACGTATTGGTTGTTCTTAAATACTCCTAAATCCTTATAAAAATAAATTCATTTGAAGCTCTTCATTTTTATAGTATCTATGTAAATAGTACACAAGGGTCAGATTCGGTCTGTACAGTTTCAACTACCTATGACAATTTGTTGCGGATTGCCTAAACATGTGACGTCACACTAAAAGAGTATTAGTGTGTCTTTCAATTAATAACGTTGAAGAAAGTGCCACCACAATTTTTGTTTTTAGTGCTTATCGTTTGCTTTTAGCTTAATATTTCTACTCTGACATTATCTATAATTTTCACCTTAGCATACAATGATGTAGGTTTGATAATAAAGACAAACATATTTCCAGTATAAACTGCTTATGGTCCCTTTTAAAGTAATGTTTTATGAATTTTACGTCGGAAACTTTAAAGACAAACAACAATGTAATAATATTGGTATATTTCAAGGTTACCCCTATATATTTTATATTGCGTGGATATTTGCTGTTATCATTACTGTATGTGTGCTGACAAAATACTTTACTTTAAAAAAAATTGTAGATATAATTAAAAATGAACCTTACGTTAGACATGACACAGTTCGGGTAAGTACTCTGCCACAACAACTCATAATTTTATCACTTCACAAATTGCTTCACGTGACTACATGGCCGATTACAGATTTTCACCTACTTTTCCATACGTTCGACCACCCGGCGACAAATAAGTGAAACAACAAATTGCACTCACTAAACTTAATATTACTGAGGAAAAAAATAAAAATTTTAGGTAAATATCAAAACTGCATGCATCTCTGGAACATTCAAGCGACTGTTTAATAGCTGATTTTTAGGAATGGGATGATTCACACGAGACTCCATTGTCTTTTTCGTCTATTTCCAGTCAGTTGTTAATTCGCTACGCTTCTTGAAACGCTGTTATTATTTATTGTATCCACCTCGACTTTAAATCTGTCGATTCATCCGTATCTCAAAACTCACTCCAGTTCCTTACAAATATCCTTCAACTAAATACTTTTTATTCAAATTTTTGTTACTTCTGGTCCGCATTGTCGACGTGTGGAGAACGACATAAGAGACAACTATTTCCTTATGTCGCTTTCACAATGTATTAGAACTGGCATCAATTTTTTCAGTTCCTCGGTCGCTCGACATCTGGTGCTGCTACAGAGTTTGATACGCTGTCGGAAACTCCATCGAGACCAGTTGTTGAAAAGGAAATGAAGTGGTAAACATGAATACTGTTTGGCCCTCTGCCGCTTTATCAATTACCCATTATGATGCACAACTGCGGATTTTGTTTACAGGCTTGATATCAATATATAGCAAGCCAACAATAGGCGTCAGTTGCCGCTTTCATCCAGGATTTGACGTTGACGCGGGTACGACTGGTCGATTACTTTCACGAGATTCGCCATGAAGAGTCCTGGTGCAGAAACTATTTTTTGTGGCGAATTTGATAATGTTCCTGATGTTAATTCTATTCAGGAGTAATTTAAGGTCACTATTTTCTGTAGGAATATTTAGGAAATCTAATAGATTTGAAAGGAAATCAAGAGATTACGCTCATTACTACATAATTTAGGATAATCAGCAAAAAGTAGCTCCGGAGAAGTAACCTTGGTTGCAAAGGTCGTTTATGAACATAAGGAAGCGAAGAAGGCCCAACTTTGAGCCTTGAGGTATCCCAAAATTGATATCGATCTTGCTTCTTCTCATTCTATAAACAGTTTGCTGCCTAATAAGCAAGACTAATTAATAAAATTTAAAAGCTTTTCGGAAAATATGAATCTTTGTAACTTAGTACAATGCTTTACTTTATTTTTAGTGTTCATGGGATGTGGTGAAAGTTATTTAGAATCATCACTCAGACAAATATGACTAACGCTTTATCACTTATTTATTATTCTTTTATAGACATAATACATTGTTATATAAATATAAAGCGTCTGTATGATTAAACATCATTCCATGTGTTAACTAGTTATCAATAAAGACATGACAGTCTTTGGTAACCCAATTTTTTTAATTCAGTTAGAAAATGGGAGCGTCAGTAAACGATTATGTTATTAAAATATAATTCCTTATGCAAAATAGGTTTTTGCCTTTCCATTTGGACATGAAAATTGGATTTCTTTATGTTAATGTACGCCAATTATCTGGGTTTTATAAAAATATTCAATAATAGGCATATTAAATAAATGTTGTAGATATCTATATTTCTCTATATTAACTATAAATCCATTATTAATCACTATATTAACACTTAAAGACTATCAGAAGTATTAAAATGCAATTTAGATAATGCTTCAAATTGTTCCAGAGAAAGATAAGCGGCCCCGATGTTCTGAACTTTTTCCATACAGTTGTTTTTGTTCATTTATATGACCCCTTTATTACAAGCAAAAAATACACTATAAAATAATAAATGTTGAATATTACACCATCGCAATGTATTCTACTTCTGGAATACATCATTAAAAAAAAACATGATTGGCTACCTTAAAATATTGAACGATATTTTTATATGTATTGTTACATGTCCCCAATATTTGAAAAGGTGATACGTGACTTTGACTTGATTAGACCAGCTATCGATGGTGCTAAAGCAGATAATACAACATAATTTGTCATTTCACAAATAATATCGAAAACATATAAATACGTGACAAACAAATATCATTGCACCGACTATATCTCTAGAAAATAATAGATACAGAAACGATCCACTATACTCCGGATATACAAACGAACGTACAAAATTTGCTTGCCTCAGATAGCTTCAACAATTAATTAATATACATTATGTGAAGCATTTCTGGGTTGGTCGCATACTGGGAGCATAAATTAAGCCAGCAGCAAGTTTTTAAACACAAAAATGTCACGCCTCAGGGTGACACAACTACGGTATTATTCGTAAATCGAGAAATCTATTAACACAAACAGGAAATAAACTACAAATTCGTAACTCGATAACGAATATATTGTACAAATATTTATGAAGTAGGATGGGTTATACCTGTACAGTTGCAAGGAATGAGCGCATTAAACATTTTTTGAATAACTGACAGACCTAGATTTACTTCAACTGTAATTGTTGGAACGGTAAATGTAATATTTTAATGTTATTACCGAAGAAAATTAGAAAAATTATCGTTCTGATTCAATACGAAGGCTAATTTGCACTGCCGAGCACGAAGTAATACAGGGGGTTGCTAGATACTGCTCTGATGATAAATATATGACACTTTCGATTATAATTTTCAACAGAAATAGACAATTTTTCTTTATGCGGAACTAATGTGAAAATAAAACTAACAAAACAAAATAAAAACGTGTCAAAACAACTGGAAATTTATTTTATGTTTATTTGTCCTCGTTCGCAAGCATACTATAGTTCCTATTATAAGAAACAGTTATTCTTTAGAAAAACAAATAAAGTAGCGTACTTAAAATAGTTATATATTCCAGTAAAGTAAAATGTAAACATAAAATTTTAAAAATTGGAAGGTAGGTAATGCTTACCATGAATTTACCGGGTTAGGCAATAACATGCAAGGAATTTTGTAACTGACCTCACGTCCCTAAACGTTGCAGATTTCGATTGCAAAAACTACAATTTGGGAAAGTTCATTCTATTGGCGTTGATGAAAAAACAATGTATTTTGAAATAGCTGCTGTGATATACAAACTGTATTAAATTCTCTTTGTTTTTTACATAAAGGTACAAGAGAGAGATGAATGCCAGATGGCAAAATTGTTAGTAATTTCTGTGAATTTTAGGCTATTAGTATTTGTAATAAAGAATTATGTGTGCTCTTGTAAGATATTTTATTTTTATCTTTTAAAACTGCAAAATTAATGAAATTTGTTTGTGCCTTTAATTTTTTCCAGTAGTGTATATACATACTTTTATGTTTTGACTGCATAACTAAGGTAGAGGTTTCACTTTGTGACATTATTATGCCATTTTCTCCTAGCTTCCATAGAAAAATACCAACCAAAGTAACCCCAATACAAGAGATGCCCGTTTAAATTTTTTATTTCAAGGAAAACTCATTACTCACACGTTTACAACGTTTTGTTTTTTTTTTATTCACACATTTTTAATGTTATTTTTACTTTTCCACGAGTTCTGTTCTACTGGATGATTTCATACGCATCTTCCTCGAAGAGGAATATCCTGTTACACACAACGCTTCAATATGGCAGCAGGAGGTACTCACCCAGCACCATTGTCTTTAGAAATCAACATGAATAACAAGAATGTGCCAGGGGGTAATCCAAAATCGAGAGGCGACAAGCGACACAAGAATTATACTTCACGGTGCGCTTTCGATCACATTCGCACAAACTAGAGTTCGTTCACGCGCTCGACGGGCTACTACTCGTAAAGGCAATACCAGATACTGACTAAGAGCTAAGGAATGAAGAACTATGCACTGGCGACTACACTAACCTAACCGGACTTCTTTCACGTACTGATTGTTAGTGGTGGGCATGCAGAAGGATAATACGCTCGGCATGTCGGTGGATATCTTCAACAGTCGGATGATCACAATTTCGTATTTGTGTGGGACTTTCAAAACAATAAACCGACGAAGTCGACTAACCACGTAGAAGACTACGCGGCCGATGGCGTTCGATAGATGGGAAGGCGTTCAACTGCCCCAAGGCTGGCAAATCTAATATAGCATGGCGAGTCGACCTGGGAAAAATTACCCGTTATGTCGTAGGCACGAAAAAGCTCAGTTTGGATTGTAACAGTACTATTACGTCGAAAAAACAATGTTGGGATCTATTCGAGCCTTGTAGGAACTGGGTGATGATGCGTTATGGTAAATTGGGACAAATTACAGGACGTCAGCACGGGGGGTGTGAGAAAATTCGAAAAAAAACATAAGAGAATAATTTTATGATCCGCAACAGGTCCTATTTTGACCTCCATGCAGTCCTTTCTGCGGGGGATCTTGAAAAATAAAGTAAACAAACAATGTGTGTAACCCAAAGGAGAAAATATTGACCAATTGAGAAATGATACAAATTCAAGGGCATTATCGACATTTTCGAAAAAATATTGCAAAATTTCCTTAAATAGCAAAAAACGGATAGCTGCATAATGTAACCAGCCATGTTTTCTTGGAAACATAAAACAAAAATCAAGCTTTCATTAACTTTCATCTAGCTTGACTTTGGCAGTTTTACAAAAGGTCAAGCTATAATTATTTCAGGCGACCTCTAAAATTAGATGTACAAATCCAGAAATATTCCATTCTCTCCCCAAAATCCTGATTCGGCCGTAGCAATAAAATTTTGATGGGTGTAAGAGGTGTTGCACTCCAATAAAACTGAGAAACGATTTTATCCGTCTCGAGTATTTTTAGATATTTAAGTAATATCACGGACATAAATAGTGTCATTATTTTTGTATATTATCTAATGGGGAACAAACACTTGGATCATTTTTATTTTACTCAAATTTTGTTTTATTGACTTGAAAATGGATTACACGAGTCGCGATAAAACATAATAATAATATAAGTATAATATTATTTAAAGTAGAGACACAAGTCAAATGCAATTTTAAAAACGCTAGCATTCTGTCACGCATATGTATACAAATAGTGCAATCGAAAAACGTGTATTCCAATCTAATCAGCTTCTGTATCAAGCGAAATGTTAACGAAACGATATACGCTTTTCCTTTTTCGCCGTCGTATTTTACGTGACACAGAAATTAGATTTCACACAGCTAATCGCATTTATAAATCTAATTAAGTATTTATTGCATGAAATTGATTCCTCCGTACGACCTAAAAATTTTGTATACACACGCATGCTTACACGCAGAATAACCAAGAAACCAATTAAAATTTTATGACTTATTTATATTCCATATAAAATGCCCATAAATAATCCTTATAGAGCATAAATCCTCAGTTACAGTATTTACTCAATATATATCAAGCCTAAAACCTTCCTAAAAATGTATCATTATCATATTAATTTTGCAGAAGTCGTCAAGTTTACATGTTATTAATAATGATCAAGGCTAACAACCTTTAAAAATCTAATTTAGTTTAAAATTAGAACTACATATTACATAATTAACCTTAAATAAAAATAATACTATACTTTTGAATAAAACTTGAGGGTTTGTTTACATTTTATCTGCCTGCCTGTTTTAAAGTGCAAATTATTTCCGTTAGAGGGCGAAAGCTTAGCTTGAACCGCCAACAGTAAACGCTTTCTTTTAGGTGAACCGCCTACTATTAACTGATCTGGGATCAGCAAAGGAATGAATCCATTAGAAATTAAAAGAAGAGGATTAATAAGTTCAGCAAATTACGCAGTATGCTAGAAAATGAATATAAATTTCTGATTTTTGGCGATTACACAATAAAACCAGATAAGATATAATTAATTCAATTTCTGCCTTTGAATCTGGCGAATAATTAATTATAAAAGGCAATTAAAACGGTTTATCACGAACAGGTAGATACAATATCTGCTTGCATCAGACTGTTCCAATGTTTACACTCGAGAAAGAAGCAGAATGCAAGGTCGAGATTTTAAATATTTTATCACTTATCCTTCACGGAGGTGGAACTTCATTTCTTGATATACATATCACCATCAGGGGCGCCGTTTGGGGGAAGAAAAGGGAGCGGCAATTGCCTCCCCATAGAAGTTCAGTAAGTAGGTAGGTGCTTATTTTTTAAACATATGAAAGAAATAAGGGTCAACAGTTACTTTAAAATTACTTGCTGTTTTCTTCATGTTTTCAAGTTCAAATAGAATGTTATAAATGTAAAAAGTACGTTTTATTTAAAGGTCCGTCAGTAAATCGTACATCCCAGGTGCGTACTCTGTCTCCACTTAACGAAATGAAAAATAAACATATTTGAGGAATATTAGGTTAGATTTTGCGCACAACAGCGACACGTAAGTTAAAATACAAACCATTTTTTGTCGAATATTAAAATATCATGATTAAATTGTGACAACTAAGCTAGAGCCAATCTACGTTTGGTAGCAGAAAGGCAATGTTTGAATAGCCAAATGTGTATTTAAACTATTTCTGCATAGTAAATAAAATGTCCTGAAATTCCAAGTCTACAGATATAATAGATATATTGCGTGTCTAATGGTCGTGTCAAACACTAAGCAAAAAACTGTAAATACGACTTTTGTGTGTAGTTTTTGGGCGAACTTTGAGTAAGCCAGAGCTGTATTTGCATTTACCAAGAGATTCTTAATACTAGCTTTGATCAAGAGAGAAACCGCAGCAATAACTCAGTGTATAAACAATTATCTACGTCATATGTATGATACTCGCATGCGTCATCTCCCCATCATCCCGATTTCTCTCTATTATTTTAGTAATACTTAAGTAATTTAAATGGAAGTGAGTATACGTATCACGTATCCCTGATTTTTACGTCATGTACTATTTACCCACGGACCTTAGACATATAAGGAAATTATGTATTACGATATTTTAAATTCTCTGGATTCCGTGTTAACGGTGCTTATGACGTTTGCCCATCTCAAGTCTTCCAACGTCCAAGTCTTAGGTTTATATTTTTCTGATTTGCATATAAAGTTTACTAAATAAGATAAGATTTTTTTATATGAATGATGTCACTGTCAACCTTTTGCATATTTCCTTGTACGATGCAGCTGATGTTGATAAGTTAATAACAAATTTCACCGCAACAACAATTTAAGTTAATAATAGCACGAACAAAACACTAAACAGCATTGGATTAGTATAATTATAGACTGTATTATTTGTAAATGTTACCTTTGCTTGACGTTTTCAATCGTATGACTTACTTTGAGCATTTCCAGCAACGCAAACACTTCCTCGAACGAATTTTTTTCAACATTTTTTTTTTGGTTCTAAATATTAACGCAGAAGGTGTGTGGTACGACTTCAGAAAACTTATTCTTAACTTATCTACATCAAATATTTACTTTGCTTTGTGTTGAGCGTGCTTCCTAGGCATATAACAGTAAAATTGTTGGTATTAAAATGATTTAAAAGTAACATTCGTGTAGGAACATAAGGTTAACATTGATAAAATTCAGGCTTGATTTAGCAGAATTTGAAATAATTATAAAAATTCAGTGTGTCATATTTCTCACATATGGAAATAGTTGTGATGCTCGCTACAATTGAAACTTTCCAATGATGGTACCTATACCAAAGAATCAATTTCTTTGTTTTAATTAAATTGAGGTATATTCCTCACATGCGCGCCACTGAGGCTTTTAAAGTAATTAAACTAATGCAAATTTAAAGAACTATGTTAAGGTAAATTATACTATGGTTATTTATAAATGCTTAGGTACTTGAAATGATTCATTTTGTAAATAAATTACAAGATTAATTATACATTTGTTTCATCTTGTCTCTATATCCTCGAAATACAAATCTACTAATATTAACTATCACAATATTCTCTTAATTTAGGATATAGATATCCGCATCTATCTAATTTTACAGTATAGTAAACACTACTATTTAAAAAATCGATTGATATTTAACGACAGCATTTAAGTTAGTACCACCTTGGCAAAAATATCTACATTTATTACAATAAAATTATCTGTCACCTGAGCTATTTAATATTTACCTTAAAGATAAGCGTCTCCTACATAATCCTAATATAATAGCTTGCTTGTTTTTATATAATTCGTTAAAGATTGATATCGTATCTATAATAGCACAGTTTCGACATACTACAGATGCTGCAACATATAAAATTGAAAAATTTTCTAGATAAGATATTACTAATTCCTATTTTTATCTGAATTGTTTGATTATAGAATTGTTAATTTTTACTTAAGAAACGCTTCTGCTTTATGGAGAGAGAAATTTTAAAACGAAATAATTAAAAGTTTTGAACAAGAACAAAATAATCAATTTTATAAATAAGAAAGGGCATCTATCTGCAAAAATACTTGGACGTAGAGTTAAGGGGCGTGGCTTCTAGCTCGAATGAAAAACAAAACAGATTACTTAACATAACCTCAAAATAACTGAAAATTTCAAAAAATTTAAGACAAAGTACCATATTACATATTACCAACAACTAATTTTTCTAGAGACGATTCTGTTTAAAGCAAAAATCAGTTCAGGACAAGAAACATGCTTACCTAAGTAATTCATAATCATATATACATAAGTAGTTTTCAAAATTCCAGACGACGCTACTGTTTTAAAAACACCACAGATGTATGTATACCAACATGAATTATAATTTTACAAATCCTAAATGTTAGAAAACTTTATATACATATATAAATACAAGTCGTTTTATGTTTACGGCTTGAATTAATGTCTAATTACAATAATTATAGAGTAGAAATTATATTCATTTTTTTATTTGTGGTTATGTCCACTTCGAATAAATTAAAAAAAAAACTAATTTTTAGAATTAAGAAGAAAGTAGTTTAACTATTTAGATTCATTTATCTGATGAATGCGTATTCTACAATCAAGTAAATGATAGGTTTGAATCAACCGATAAATAATTAATACCTTTGTAATTCCAATTAAAAATCGAGTGTTTTAGCGAAGTTGGTACACACTAAATTCATTTAAATTTATTGCAATGTATCGGAAATGCATGTCTCGTACAACCCAATCCCAATTAGCATGTGTACGTGTTATTTTCCCTAGTTGTCGAGGTATTATTTTAATTCCTACAGGTGCTTGAAACTGTCCTTGGCTTACAGGTAGTTCAACTTACCTATCCAGAGAGTGGGCGTTCCACAATAACCGGATTTAATTATTTTTAATAACAACATTCCTAACTATCCAGAAGTATGAATTTAGAACCCTTTTCTTAACAAAAACGTCATCTCACGAGTACCAATCCTTACCTGATCAATTCAGCAAAAGTAGTCGAAGTAATCCAAACTGAAACGGCGTTCTTTCACTCCCGCACCACCACTTTTGGAATTAGTTTTTGGAAGTTATTACACTTTAAGTGAAGATTAACTGATATGTAAATAAATGAAAAAAGCAACACATAACGTACGCACACCAACCGATTTTGTGAAACTGACGGGTGACGGCACAACCTGGATTTCCGTAATTTACGGAAATGACAGTTGAGGACGCCACCGATAAATAAAACTCTCAAACTACAAATTCTGGTTTGCAAACAAGCTAACGGATTGGACAAGGTCAGCTATTTGCTTGAAGAGGGCGCCAGTAATGGGCGTCGGGCGGTAAAAGGTCGTTCTCACTTTTCAATTTTCACAGGGATGTTTGTTGAATTATGTATTATGGCTATTTCCTAATCGCCATTATATTAAAATACAGATATGTATAATTTTTCGATTTTTGATCATTATGCATATTATTTATAAAAAAGTTTCTGCGAGATGTAAACAACAAAAATTATTTTTCTGTTTGAATATTTGAATGAAGTTGATATCCATGATCAAAATGCGTGGCACATTAAATAGTATCATAAAAGAAGTATTTCCCTTCTGCAAACTTTATAAATACATAAAAACATCTATGAACTTGATACAAGTACTACAAATATTACAAAATCATTTATACAAGCATTTAAGCAGGTTTGTTGCCTAACTATCAGCGACGTTCAGATTTTGATGCCAAGGCTAACTTGCAGGTCAAAAATTATACATTTTTAATTCACATTTGATTTATTATATATTCTTTAAAATGTCACATAAAATATTGCACTTAAAACCTTGTAAATATATTTTAATTTTTGAAATAATTTATTTATTATGCTGTACTGGGTGTATCTAAAATACTTGACTAAACTAAACTTCGGGAGTAACGAGGCTTGTAATTTTCCATGGCAACTTTTTGGCTTGCAAGATATTCCAATTCCACTATTATTACAAAACACCAAAGGCTTTACAAAAATAAGCTCTGGTTGCATGTATCTAGGATACACCGTTTTCGCGAAAAGTTGTAAAATATCATACCATGCATAGGTAATTATTGCTAAAAAAATCATGAAATCACGTTATTTTTAATATAATTATAATAACAATTCAAACAGTCGCTTTATCCATGACTAAAACAAAATATTATTTAAATGGCTCATTTGTCTTTTTTGTGTGAAATTGTTAGTTCAAGTTTCATCAACCTACGTTAAACATCTTCAGAGATATTTCAATAAAGGTGTATATATTTTTTAAACTTTAACACTCTCTATGTCGAGAAGCAGTGTCTTTATCTTTTGGCTTTTCAGACTTTTGGATTGTAAACTGAATATTTGTGTTCCCAATATTAACACTTCGTTTTATTTTGGCGGTCTCCTATTTAATGACTAGGTAGCAAAATAAATTGTTTATTCATGAAGATGACCTCCACAATAAAATCGACAGCAGGGGAATAAGAAGGAGAGAAAGCAACTAAGTATGCAGGTCACCTGTGCGTATTCATTATTCTGTGGAAGTTAGTTAGGAAAACATCGTGGTGAATTAGTTTAATTGTACAAAAAATGAGGACTGACATATACTTGAATAATTAGTGTTGATAACGTAAGTAGTTCCGCTTTATATTATTTAAAATTTAAGAAAATTAGAAAATAATTTTTTTGCTGTATTGTAGCTGAACGAATGCTAAGTGCCAATAGTACTAAGATTCCCTAAACATTAAAAAAAAATAACAAAAAAAAAGAAAGTTCGTAACTTTTAAATTAAGTATTTTGATACTGGTATTCGATTAATAGATTTGTTTAGGTCTAAGAAGGCGTTCATTAAATTATTGTGTTATGTTTCAGATTTTTTTCATACCATGTCTAATAAAATAGATAAACTCTCCAAAATTTTCACAAGAAGCCGATCTCACACCGTCCTAACAGAGTCAGAAATCCTTCAGCCACACTCGGAAAATCTAGAAAGGGTCAAACCTTATTCAGAAGTCCCTGGACCAAGACCGATACCGGTTTTGGGAAACACCTGGAGACTTTTACCAATAGTCGGGCAGTACGACGTTTCGGACGTGGCTAAACTGTCATCCTTATTCTACCAAGAATATGGAAAGATCGTCAAATTGTCCGGGTTGATAGGAAGACCAGACTTACTGTTCATCTATGACGCAGATGAAATAGAAAAAGTTTACAGAAGGGAAGGGCCTACGCCCTTCAGACCTTCTATGCCTTGTCTTGTGAAATACAAGAGCGACATAAGGAAGAACTTTTTCGGAGAATTGGCCGGAGTTGTCGGAGTGTAAGTTTTTGTTGACTTTGGAAAGTGTCATTTTTTAACTGGAATGAACTTAAATTTTATTATTACCAGGCATGGAGAACCATGGAGGCTCTTCAGGACTAAAGTGCAGAAGCCCATTCTTCAACTCAGAACAGTGAAAAAGTATATTGAGCCAATAGAAGTTGTCACCAAAGATTTTATTCAAAGGTAGGAAAAAATTTTAATATATCTTTAATGGTTAGTTTCCCGTCGCAATTTAACAAACCTAAAAAAAATAACATTGTATA
This sequence comes from Anoplophora glabripennis, assembly GCF_000390285.2. Lineage (NCBI taxonomy): Eukaryota > Metazoa > Arthropoda > Insecta > Coleoptera > Cerambycidae > Anoplophora > Anoplophora glabripennis. The sequence goes on along the minus strand of NW_019416536.1, from coordinate 1,024,896 downwards.
CACAAACATATTACTTCATCACTGACATAAATTAACAATGCTTCGTGAATTGATTAACTAAATAATCTCCTCGCATTTTTAGGATGCTTGAAATGAAGGACGAAAACGATGAGATGCCTGCTGATTTCGATAATGAGATTCATAAATGGTCTCTAGAATGTAACTTAGATCATTAAACATTCTACAGTTGTGTACTAATGGTTATTTTTTCAGGCATTGGACGAGTATCGCTTGATGTTAGATTGGGTTGCCTAGATCCAAATTTGTCCCCAGAGTCCGAACCTCAAAAAATAATAGACGCTGCCAAGTATGCACTGAGGAACATAGCGATCCTGGAATTAAGGTTTCCGTTTTGGAGGTACTTTCCCACGTCGATCTGGACCAAATATGTGAAGAATATGGACTACTTTATAGAGTAAGTATTGCCCTAAAATGATCTGAAAGGTTTAAAAGTGCTCACTATTACATAATTTCAGAGTTTGCATGAAGCATATAGATGCTGCCATGGAAAAATTGAAGACAAAAACAGTGTTAGATGAAAAGGAGCTGTCTCTAGTGGAACGAATTTTGGCCAATGAACCGGATCCTAAAACTGCCTACATTTTGGCACTGGACCTTATTTTAGTTGGAATTGATACTGTAAGTAAAACTTAATATAAAGGCTGATTCAGAACTTATCTAAAAAAAAAAAAAATTGGATGTACAGGGGACTCTTACGTATACAGTTTTGTAAAGAAAAAATCAAAAAGGGTAGTTCGAAAATGATTTAAAAATACACCTCTGCACGGCACTGGTCCATAATACAAATGTTGTCTTGCTTCACCATAAATTAAAACGATATCCATTAACTCCGAGTTGCTATTCACTCACACAAGCCATTTTGACACTAACTACTAAAAAAACTATTGTAAACACCACGGATAATAGGTAAACACTATCGCAACGACAATTTTAAAATCGGATTTCAGTATTCGGAGTCGCTGAGGCCACGTGGCTCTCCACGCGTATTGCAATTTGCGATTGACGCTAGTGACTACAGTTGTCCAACTTCAATAATTTTTTTCTCGGAAACTATAAGGATTTTATAAAAAAATTTTTACGGTATTGACTCCATTTCTCATGCCAGATCTATTCCCAAATTTTTTGGATAAGTTGTGAATCACCCTGTATGTACAGAGTGTCCATAATTTCAACGTAGAATCTAGCAATGATTATGAGGCATTTGATTCTGCAATTTTTACTTGTTGGTCAGTTTTCTATATCACATTTTAGAATTGTGACCTATTCTGAAAAACTTTCTCGAATATATCGTTTTTCTAATCTTGCAAGTTTCGAAAATAATTTATAAAACCTTCCTCAGAGTTTATGTTTATTGAATGTAGAACCTACCGATGAAGATTAATAGGCTAATTATAAAACATCCTGTATACAAAGTTATTTAATGGATATATTTTATAATACAGTATAGCAGCTCCATTATTTAGACTACTGTTGTGACGTCACATAGTCTAAGCCAACAATGTGATTTCAGCTTTCATTTTCATCGTTTAATGGAGTTGAAATATTCCACAATATCATTAAAATTTCAATGAACTGCTTTTGTAGTAACCCTCAAAAATCGATGGATAGTACTGCATTTAAATATTATGATAATTCGGAATGTAAACAAATCATTACACATATATTACATTCTAACGAATAGATAATACAGTAGATAATGGTAAGAATAAATAAAATACGTATTACTGTCTACAGCGATTATATCACTATGACATATGAGTATTTGTATACTTTAATGATCGTACGTTTTAAAGATTGTAATGATATATCACTTTTCATTGTTCGTACTATTATGTTTTATATGAGATTCCGGCGGATGCGGCTCCCTTTTTCTGAAAATATTCTCCCCGTCTATGGATATTTTATGAAAAAGGGCTGCATTTGTAAATGATCTATCGATTGAAATAGAATCTTCTCCTTTTACTTAAAATTTAGCAATTTTAGAAATAGAAAAAAAATACTTTGTCAAGAGGTGTTTTAGAAATTCGGTTGTTTTTTTTTATTCGAAAAATGAGTTATAGATAATACGTTCTACATGAAATAAACTGCATGCTTCTGTGAACTTTTTCTTATTATGACATTTTATCAACAGGCGTTGCTATTCGAGACAATCTGAAAACGTAAGTAATAATTTCAAATTTCAGATATCAATGGCAGTATGTTCAATTCTGTATCAGCTGGCGACGAGACCAGAACAACAAGAAAAAATGTATCAGGAACTGAAACAGATTTTACCACACCCCAACGATCCGCTAGACTCGAAGAAACTAGATCAAATGGTGTTTTTGAAGGCATTTATCAAGGAAGTTTTTAGGTGAGAGTAGAAAGTATAACAATTGACGGTCCGGCGGTTAAGCGTATAACCAGGACCGGCTTTAGGAGGTCTCACTCATACTTTTTTAAATACTTAAATCATATATTTAATACCAATAAAAATTTTCATACTTTTCAGATTATATTCAACAGTTATTGGAAATGGTAGAACTTTGCAGGAAGACATGGTACTACTTGGGTACAAAGTTCCTAAAGGTGTAAGTTTTTCATTTAGCAATTTTTGTTCCTTTATTTTGTACACTTCATAAAACAACAAAAATAATGAACTTTTTGCCACTTTTCCAGATATTACCATAAAATGATATTATAATACGATAAATGATTAACGCTTAAATTTGCTAAAAATGTTTATAGGCAGTTATCAAATTTTTAGGTCCAAGTTGTGTTTCCAACACTGGTAACAGGCAGCATGGGTGAATACGTTTCAGAAGCCGACAAATTCATACCAGAACGTTGGACGAAAACTGAGAGTGAAAACTACAAACTCCACCCCTTCGCTTCCCTACCGTACGGCTATGGGGCTAGAATGTGCCTTGGTAGGAGATTTGCGGATTTGGAAATGCAGGTGTTGTTAGCTAAGGTACGATGATTTCATAAACTTTCAATTTTTATTGACGTAATCTTTTTTCATTTCAGCTTATACGGTCTTATAGGTTGGAATACCACCACGAACCCCTTGACTATAAAGTAACTTTTATGTATGCTCCCGATGGAGAACTACGGTTTAAAATGATTAAAAGAGACGATTGAAATTGGAACAATGAATGTTTAACCTCACATTCTTCCGTTTCTGTCAAAATAATTGTTTGTCTTATTATTCTCACATTTCAGTTGAAACAGATCTGAAGAACTGTGTATAAAAACTAATAGACAAATATTTTGTAATATAATTGTACTATAATATGTATATATGCAGCACCCAGCTGTGATATAACTAGTATTTATTTATATTTTACAACCAAGTTGTTATTGCACATAGTTTTTACAATAAAATTATTTAATGGTTATTAATCTTTGGTACTTTTGTCGGATTTTCAAGGACGTTTGTCTTTATAATTATGATATTATGAACAGACTATTCATAAATCTAACTCACCTAAGGAAAACTTTAACAAAAGAGTTAGTTTTCGACATTTCACTGTGAACATAATTTTGGAAACAATGCATGTTCAATATTACATGTAACTAAATATTTCACATTAATTGCAGAAATTTTAAATATTAGGTACTTGTACTTGTAACTACTCTTGAAATATGTCTAATAAATTACAGTAATACAAAAGTTTGACTTGGGAAAATCCTTAGTCATAAAGAATCTACGCAAAGTAAACCTTGGAAGGTGTTAATTAGTTGTGAAATATTCCATTAATTATTTTGTTCTATGAATAAAGAAGATAACTCGCCGCCGCCATTATTCTATGGCTAGAAATTGGCCTCAATGATTTGGGATCGAGGGGGATTATCCCTCTTTATCCTGCCTCATCTCGTGTAGGCCTGGACAGCCTTCGTAGGTGGGCCCCATCCGTCGTCTACCCCGACCGCAAATGCGGCCGGTGTAGGCGCTTTGTGGGACCTCCTTTTGTCCTGGCTGGGCCCCGCCGGCTAGGGCCCTTTCTTCTGGCGCTCTTCTTGCTTCGCCGGCTCGTCTGTGTAAACCCCGGGGGTAGTGTCATGTTTATG